>NC_064629.1:262180633-262482565 GCF_023864275.1 Schistocerca cancellata | reverse complement strand
TATCTGTTAACTCAGGGATCGAGACGTGGCTGCACGATCGTTACAGCCATGCGGATAAGATGCCTGTCATCTCGACTGCTAGCGATACGAGGCCGTTGGCATCCAGCACGGCGTTCCGTATTACCCTCCTGAACCCCCCGATTCCATATTCTGCTAACAGTCACTGGATCTCGACCAACGCGAGCAGCAATATCGCGATACGATAAACCGCAATCGCGATAGGCTACAATCCGACCTTCATCAAAGTCGGAAACATGATGGTACGCATTTCTCTTCCTCACACGAGGTATCACAACAACGTTTCACCAGGCAACGCCGGTCAACTGCTGTTTGTGTATGAGAAATCGGTTGGAAAATTTCCTCATGGCAGCACGTTGTAAGTCTTGCCACCAGCGCCAACCTTGTGTGAATGCGCTGAAAAGCTAGTCATTTGCATATCACAGCATCTTCTTCCTGTCGGTTAAATTTTGCGTCTGTAGCACGTCATCTTTGTGGTGTAGCAATTTTAATGGCCAGTAGTGTAGTACTCTAATTATATATTTTTATTACATTTCTTTTACAATTTAACTGTTATTTTACATTTTACATTCATGGTTTTTTAGTTTGCTTTTCACATTTATGTTCAAGGGTCATTCAAAATGTAATGTCCCACATTTTTTAAAAAGCCATTAATTTACATAAACAAACGTTCTTTTTCGTGTGTGATCTGAGGTTTCCCGGCATACAGAATTCTTTCTCGGGTATTCAGCTGGGTAGCTTCGTCCAAAAGGTGAGATATTTCGGCAAGCCAACTTCTTGCTATCTTCAGGCGTTCTTGAATTTTGATTGATCTCTGATGGAGGCCCCCCCCCCCCCCCCACGGTGTATTCTATCCTGTCTACTGCCAGCCCATTGCTGCCCCATTACCGTGGTGTCTCTCCCTCTTTCCACCTCCTTTCCCAATGCAACTTCCACCACCTACCCCTTCCAGATGATGAGCTCTGCCCCGATATCTACCCTCCCTACCAACTCTAACCCTACCTGCCTCCCTCCCTCTCCTCAGGGCTCCCCCTCCCCTCCTCATCCCTTCTGCTTAGCGATTTTCCTCCCTCCTCCAACCCCTCCCTTTCCAGTGCACCCCTTCTGTCTCTCTGCACTCCCTCCTGATTTGCCTTCCCTCTGCATCTTCGACCCCACCTATCTCCAACCCCTTGGTGCACCTTACCCCACTCCCTCCAGCCCCCATCCCGCTGCACCTTCCTCTCTGCTCTTTTTTCCCTCCTCTCAGGCGTCTTCTCCATTGGCAGGTCACTCCCAGCAGTTTTTATTCTTCGTCTTGTGTGCTATGTCCCTTTTGTGGAAGAAATGTTCTCTTTTGAAGGCCTTTGTATTTTGCACCTCTGTCCACAGGGTGGTCTCTCACCCCAAGGTGAGAGCTGCAGAAGCCTGAAGAGTCCTATGATGAATCAGATAGTTTTGTGGAACAAATTTTCTTTTTTTAAGGCCTTTGTATTTTGCACCTCTGTCCACAGGATGGTCTCTCACCCCAGAGAAACTCAACGAACTCTTCTTGACAGCACTTTTGTCAATCGGCGGTTGCCGCTTTTCGTCCTGGTGTCGTGGTTCTCGTCTTAATTTTGGGGACAGGAGATCTGTCAAATAGTGAAACTGCATTTTTTGAGGTACCTGGAGTACTACTCTGTGTTTCAATGGCTTCATCAACTGGCATATCTAGAGCTTGACGTGACTGTACATCAGGATAACTTGAAGAAGAAGCAGATGATGTCGATGGTGCAGAGATAGCAAGTAGAGGAGCATGTGATTCAGAAATATTAGGTCTACGTTCCACTGTGGAGCAAGTTTTTTCCTGCAACCAACTCAGCAGCTATGAAATTAGCGTCAGTGAAGATGTAAGATGTAGCAGTTCACAGGGTATAACCGTTACTTTGAATCCGTTTATTGCTATCTCAACTGACTGGGTACAAAGGTAGACTTGGCCAAAAACCTCCATAACATCATAAGGTGCGAGAGGACGCCCATTGTTGTGCAACCATACCCTCACTGCCCTGCTGTAGTACGTTTTCAGAGGTCCCATAAACGTCTTATCTATAGGATGTAGTTTGTGGGTGAAATGTGGAGGAAATGCTACGGCTACCCTTGACGCTGCATCACAGACAGGAGTGCTTGCGATGGTGTACTCAATGACGAACCTGGGAGCACGAATGGAAAACGTCATTTTTTCGGATGAATCCAGGTTCTGTTTACAGCATCATGATGGTCGCATCCGTGTTTGGCGACATCGTGATGAGCGCACATTTTAAGCCTGTATTCGTCATCGCCATACTGGCGTATCACCCAGTGTGATGGTATGGGGTGCCATTGGTTACGCGTCTCGGTCACCTCTTGTTCACATAGACGGCTATTTGAACAGTGGATGCTACATTTCAGATGTGTTACGACCCGTGGCTCTACCCTTCATTTGATCCCTGCGAAAACCTACATTTCAGCAGGATAATGCACGACTGCATGTTGCAGGTCCTGTACGGGCCTTTCTGGATACAGAAAATGTTCGAGTGCTACCCTGGCCAGCACATTCTCCAGATCTCTCACCAACTGAAAACGTCTGGTCAATGGTGGCCGAGCAACTGGCTCGTCACAATACGCCCGTCACAACTCTTGATGATCTGTGGTACCATGTTGAAGCTGCATGAGCAGTTGTACCTGTACACGCCATCCAAGCTCTGTCTGACTCAATCCTCAGGCGTATCAAGCCCGTTATTATGGCCAGATGTGGTTGTTCTAGGTAATGATTTCTCAGGATCTATGCACCTAAATTGCATGGAAATTTAATCATATGTCAATTCTAGTATAATATATTTGTCCAATTAATACCTTTCTTCTTGGTGTAGTAATTTTAATGGCCAGTAGTGTAAGTATGTTTAGATACTTTATTTAGGTGTTTTGATGATTCTGCGACAGTATATTGTGAACAGCTGTTTTTCCAAAAATGGTGTTTCTGAAACAATCTTTATTAAACAGGGATGTTTTTGGCTTTGAAGTTTCTTTATTGTAGGTTGCAACAAAAATTTTGGTTTTTCAAAATTAATTTATGTTAGTCGGTATTTTGCAAAATTTCAAATTATAACAAATGTTGATTATTCAGTTAATTATATATCAACTTTTCTATGAAAAACGTTTTTATATATCATTGTTTCGAAAATATTCTCTCTGCAGCTAAAATGGCCAATTACTTTTTCTACTGCATTATGCCTCTCAAAAGTAAAATTAAGCACATGCCAAAACGTACTTATTGCCCTACTTCGCCGCCCTCTACACACCCACCAAATTTATTGACATGTGGGAGTATTCACTTGTCAATTGTTCAGAACAAATTTGTGGATAAATTATTAATGAGTGACACGAGCCAATGAGAAAACTGTTTTGAAGAAGAAATGTTGCTTCCCTTGATGCAAATGATCTGTAGCAAGTGGATTTAGTAGAAATGGATTCTGCTTTTGAAAAATTTTGGTGTCAGTATCTCTGAGAAATTATCAAACAGGTAATGGAAAAATTTTTTAAAATGAAGTTTTTGAAGAACTTACATAAAAATACATATTTAACTGTTACACAACTGTTGTAGAATTAACGACATCAGTTGGTGAAATATTGAACATAACACTAATGAAAAAATATGGAAAAAACTTTTCTTTCAATGTAATTAAAAGTTGATTGATTGAGCTAAATATTGATTGATCAATATATTAATACAAAACATTTGAACAATAAAAATGAATCCAAAAACTGAAGACAAATTTGATCTAATGATTATAAATCAAAGTTTCAAATATTAGGAAAAGTAAGAATAAACGATTTGGAAGGAAATTTTGAATAAAAAGCTATAATGCTGATTGGTCAACAGAATTTTTTTAAACTGATGATATTATATTTTTAGATCCAATTACACACAAGCTGAAAGATTTCACCTGAAATTCTTAAGAGTGAGACATACAAAGGCAAAAATCCAGATGTTTATCTTGTAGAAAAAGTTAAAAATGGAGAATGATGTAGTTTACATTAAATGTCTGGGATTTGCTATCTTTAGATTGATATTAATTTAAAAATATCAAATAAAGTGTTTGAAGTATTAGTACATGAAATTGGTCACTCATTAGGTTTACAACATACACATGATTTTGGATCAACAATGGATCCATATTACAATGGAAGAAAATTAAATTTAACTCAAGAAGACATCAATGCTACAGAAAATTTATAGATAAAATGTTAGTCCACCTACACAATCAATTGTCAAGAACGACACCAGTTGTATTATATACACCAGTTGATTTATTATTTCAAATTAGTAGTATTTATCGTTTGTACATCTGAATTAGACTATATACATTTTTTATCAGAAATGGATGATCATAGTTGATAATAAGCTTTAAACCACAATTAATAGCTAATTTCTTAACACTTTTATCACAAAATTTACAAAAAATAACTGCTTGTATGAAAGGACAATTGGTAATTATGTTTTATTTGTTGGTAACACGATACATATGATAAATTTAGATATCTTACCATTTATTTCATGATATCAAAAACCACAGTTTAAATGGTGTAGATACACAATATTCAGGTAGAAAAATTTTATGAAATTAGTATAAAGCTATGTAGATCACAGCAGTTGTTTTATTAAAGTGATCAGTTGTGGTGTAGTCTTAACCATCTTCAGAGTCCTTCACAGTGCATTTCTGAAGATGGCATAAGACCAGGCTGGAAACAGTCATTTTAAATAAAATAACCATTGTGATCTAAACTGTTTTTCACTAATTGATATAGACTATAAGATATCTGTTCTCTGAAAATGTTACCAAAAAATTAAAAACATTTTAATTTTTTGATAATTTTTTTATACAGAATCGGATGAATGTAATTTTAAATATAAGGTATGTGGACTTATAACTGGAGAATTTTTTTGGATTGATCAGAAGAATTAATTCTACATTCAGATATATTAATGGAAAACTGTATTTCTGAAATCTAATACGATCTATGAATATAATGAATTTGCAAAAAGTAATAAGTGTTGATAAAATGATTTATTACTATTTGGTATAAAATGTATTAATTAATCGGAATTAATTCAAGAGCAATTAAATGTATAAATGGATTACAGAAACTGCAAATTTTACTGCTATTTAATTTATATCTTAGAAATTATATGTCTATTAAAGTGATGTAAATAAAACTGAAATGCATAAAATGAGCAAAACTGAGAATTCAAATGATAATTTTAAATTACAAAACATATAAGAGAAAATTTTGGGGAAATATGCGAGGAAAGTTTTTTTTTTTATTTGGGTAGCAAAATAACTGATGGTGACTTAAGTAGAGAGGATATAAAATGTAGACTGGCAATGACCACAAAAGCGTTTCTGAAGAAGAGACATTTGTTAACATCGATCATGGTGATCGGGTTTCGTAAGACCAACGTGTACCAGGCGATGGTTCTTCAAAAATGGTTCAAATGGCTCAATGGGACTTAACTGCTGTGGTCATCAGTCCCATAGAACTTAGAACTGCTTAAACCTAACTAACCTAAGGACATCACACACATCCATGCCCGAGGCAGGATTCGAACCTGCGACCGTAGCGATCGCGCGGTTCCAGACTGTAGCACCTAGAACCGCTCGGCACTCCGGCCGGCCCGATGGTTCTAAAGTAAACGTGAAAATTGTGAACTATAATACATAAAAAATAAGAAATGTCATTATAAAAATCAGTTTCAACCCCAATTCAAAATAATTTTCAAAATTTTAGTTCTGAATTTATCTTATTCTTGGAACCAGTCATATTATATTTAACTCATATTCTGTAATTTTAATAATTCTTTGTAAACTATCAATTTTCGTTATTTCTAATTAATTTTTATAAATGATTATGGAATCAGGTGATAAAATAATAAACATTAAACCGATATTAAAAATATAAAGATCTTACCACTGTCTCTATCTTAATTTGAACACAGTTAAATTGAACTATTTCCTGGAGTCAAATAAATTTATTTTTGTCTCATATTAATTTCATTTTTGGTAATTCCTAATAATTTCTTTATTCAATTTCTGTTATTTTTGTAATAAATTTTTTTCTGTTATAAATGATGTGCAAATTGAGACACTCCATGATCGCTAATCTGTATGACTATTCCAAAAGAAATAAATTCACAGGATATGGGAAATTAAAAAATGTGATCTAATCAATTTTATAATGGAAAATCATACTATGTATGTAAGTGTTTGGAAACAATTACATTATTTTGAAATTAATAATTATGACGAAGTTGTTTAAAATGATGTAACTAAAAAATATATTTCTATTATCTACCAGTATATTTGGGAAGCAAAAACAAAGAAAAACAGTTAACCAATATCTAGTTAATAAAATATTAGAAAATAGATTACAAACTATAAATTTAGAGAACAATCAAAACTTGTGTATCCAAATTTCATTTTGAATGCTTCTAAAAGAAAATTTTTTAAATATGGAAAAAATTAGAAACTACATAATGAGTAGAACATATTTTATGCATTTTGTAATTGTATGATGAAATCTGAAAAAAGAGTAGAATTTGTACTTCGAACACACAATTACACTATCATGCTTGTAAGATATTTCATTATATGTTATAAAAATTGCAGAAAACAAATTATACCATGAATCTTTAAATTTAAAACTGAGGTTGATGTCGGAGTATAGGATAAGTTACTGGATTGCAGTTAGTCATAAGAGAATATATTCCATTATGTTAAAAGTAGTGATTATGGTTCATAAAATTTGAATTGTATCCTTGAGATGAAAATTCACATTTCAGTACCAAAAATAAAAATGTTGTACCTGATATTAATCAGAAGCTTGGTAAATTTAAATTTTTCAGATCACTTGGTGGCATTCCAAAAATTCTAACTAAAATTAAAGAATCTGCTATAGTTCAATTCTTTTATCTTGGCGGTTCGCGCATGCCCGCCTAGACGCGGTAGATTGCTGCATTGCCAGTTGTACGCGCCAAGAGAAGCAGCGCCATAGTATAGTTCGCAAACTTACGTTTAGGGGGAAGCGCGCAGTTTATGAAGTAAAGCCACTACGGCCACATTAACCCTTTTGCTGCTACAGAGATGTGCTCCCCACATTCCGCGATGTGCGCGATTTTGTCATCATTGCACTGTTCGCCTGTGCAGACACATGGTGTTTCGACTGCTTTGACACACTTTATCATTCGATTTCACAAAAACTATTTGGCCCAAAAATTTGATTTTTACACATCTTTTTGACTGATACCTTCCCCCCATAAATGAATTAATTTTGTTTCGATGTTCAACGCAGTTATTGTGCAGCATTAGATGTAGTAAACCATTGCACGAGATTTTGAAGAGTTTTCAGACGTAAAAGTCCATAGTGTATACTTTCCGTATGGTCGATTTTAGTTGCCACTAAAAATTTCAAAAAATTACATTCAAACAAATAAAATTCATGAAGTAAGACTCTTCGATTTTGTTTTTAAATAAAGAAAATATTAAGCACCAAGCAAGGTTTGAACACAGAACCTTTCACTTAGCAGCCATACACTTTTTTTTAATCTCATTTTGTTCGCTTTTGTTCGTTGCATCTGCTGAGGGCAGACGTCATAAGATATCTGTTTAAGTTCGTTGTTGATCGATTAGCTCAACCCTCTGATCGAACACGCTGAGCTAGAACTACCGTGCCGGCGACACTTTAACCATTATGCAAACACAGCTCGTCATTCAATTACATTTCCCAGAGGACTTTAAAATATCACACAAAATACCGACAAACATTGTTAGCATGATTATGAATTACTCACGTTCCGTCGAAGTACAATAGGAAATAAACAATTACCGCTGTTCTTTATTGGGATAAAGCGGTTAGTGAGAATGATCCAAACACCTTTCCTTGCTATTGCCTGAATTAGGAGGCTTATTGCTTGTTTGGTGTAATTAATTAATAGAATATGAAGCAATTGGTATAAATAATGCTTGTTGCAAACTTTCTATAAAAGAAAGTCTGCTATCAAGACATTGCTTTTGTTCGATTACTTTATTTATGACTGAACGTTTCTAAAACTGAGGACACTCGTCCGTGCTCTGCACTGCAGTCGAACTCTGACAACGTCGTTCTCTGTTCATTGGCTGACTGTGTTTTGTGATGTCAGATGTGTAGAACGAACCTAAACTCGGCCGTCATCATAAATGACGCGCACTTTAACGTTTATTCATTTGATGAAAAATGTCAAGTATATCCATTGACCATGATTTAAGATTAACAAGTTATCTATTATAAACTATTGTATTTTAAAATTGAAACAAACTCACATTATTGTTAGATAAAAACTCACTCAAGACATTTTCAGCTCTGTTAATGGGACGTACTTCAGCGAAATTTATTTGTGATGTGTGTTTAATGAATTGTAACTATACAGGAAATGTTGACAGAAAAATTAAAATTGTTCAGTTAATGAGCCTTTAAAGGTTGTATTACTAGATACAAGTTCATATACAAGATTTGAAAATCATTAGCATCCCACAAAAGTTCCTTTTGTGACTACAGTAAATTTGAAAGTTTTCACTCAAAAATGTCAGCTTGACCAGAATACTCATATACACTAAAATATAGAAAATATGAACAGAGTAGTAATTGTCATTGCATAATATATATAGAAGGACACTCTAAAAATCCCGTTTTATGTAAAGGACCAAATTGTCATAAAAATGTACCAAACATATGAAAAAGTAGTTAAGCAAAGCAGAAGTTAAATTCCGAACTTGAAGAAATGAATACATTAAATCTGAAGAACAATCAAGCCTTAATATATAAAAAACATGTTCATTATACAGAAGTCATTATTCAAACAAACGTTTGTCATTATGATCATTTAACTGGAAAATATATAAACTCATTATTTAATAATTGCATTACAATAAAGAATCAAAAATATTGTAGCAATTCATTTACGTAATTTTTCAGAATTTCATTCTCATTTGTTGATAAAACAGCTCTGTTGTGACGAGAATGAAATGGATGTAATATCTAACAATAAAGATTCATATATTAGTTTTGTAAAAAGATAGAAAATTTGCAAATGAGATTTATTGTAAATTCAAGTTTATGGCTTCCTCACTTGGTAATTTATCGTGAAATTTTAAAAAAGGGTGTTTATCCCAAAAATTACATGAATAGTTCGAAAAATAAAAAAACAGATCTTCCATAAAAATGACATTCCTATAATAAAGTAAACGAATATGATAATAATGACCAAGCCTCAAAGATGCAGAATCAGTTTAGGAAAGTTTTTAGTATAAAAAACTCAGTCCATATAGGGATTTCTATCTAAATACTGATGTTTGATTATTAACTACTTTTTTTTAAAACTGTAGAAAAACTTGAAAGAAAGCAAATGATTTAGATCCATTTTGGCATTTTACAGCACTTAGATTATCTTTTGATCCAATGTTTAAAATAGCTAAAGTTGAATTGTAATTATTATAAGACTATGATATGATATTAATGGAGTAAAATGGTGTTTGAGGTGATCTAAATGTTGTAAGCGATATGTTACACAAGTAATAAATATTTGAAAGATTATAATTCAAATAATAAATCATTATTATTTAATTTATTTAGATGTAACCGATTTATATTTATGGGCTATGAGTCAATATTTGCCATATGGCAAATTTGAATAGGATACTCGAAATAATTATGATTCTGAAAAATAGATGAAATTTCTGATACTTCGTAATTTGTATATATATTTGAAGTTGATTCTGAATATCCAAAAGATATTTTACCTGGCGCTAAAGAAAGAAAGTTACTGTCTAGTTTGAGGGACAAACATAATTATATGGTTCACTATAGAAATCTTAGAGAATATTTGTCTCTTGAAGTGAAGATAACAAAAATACAGGAAGTTTTAAAATTTAAAATATCTGAATGTAGAAAATGTATATAGATTTAAATATAGAAATGAAGGCTAAAGCAAAAAATTATTTTGGAAAATGTTTTTAGAAATTAATGATGATCCAGTATACCGAAAAACAATGGGAATTATAAGAAAAAGAGTGAACGTTAAATTAGTTTCAGGAGCAAATAAGTGTGAAAAGCTTGTAGCAAAACAATGTTTTAAAGGGAGAACAATATTCAATCAAAATGTTGCTGTGGTTCACATGAATAAAACCATACTTAGATTTAACAAACCAATTTGTATTGGAATGAACATACTCGACTTTTCTAAATAATTTATATCTAATCTGCACTATAGCTCTACGAAAGGAAATATGGAGAAAAAAGCAGAACTTCGTTATCAAGATACATCTATGACATACAAGCTGAAGATGTTCATGAAAATATAATGTATATACTTGGTAAATTTGATACTAATGGTTATCCAAAGATAGTATTTAGAACACTCTACAAGTAAATAAAAGTCGTAGGTAAAATGAAATATGAACATGATGGTAAAATAGTGGAAGAATTTTGTGGTGTGAGATAAAAACGTGTGGTTAGAAAACTGGTGATGCTGTCGAGAAAAATGAGTTAACAAATATTTTGTAAAAAGAAAATGGGCTTACCAGATTATAAAGATAATTTGTTTAATAATACTGAGCAATGTAAATCTATGAGCTTGATATGAAGGAACAAACAAATAATTTATTGTGTTGGGATTAGTAGGAAAACCTGAAGTCCTTATAGTGATAAAAGATATGTTTTGGAAAATGAATTAGATACATTATCATAAGAACTTTATAAAATAATTAACTGATGAAATCTAAATTTAATACAATTATGATTTTTATAAAACTTGCATTTGATAGATTTATGTTGCCCATTAAAATATAGATCAATTATATATTGTTTGATTCCTAAGCTATGTTCCCAGCCACCATATTCATCTTTTAAACTCATAACACGATTAAAATTAGAAAAAAATCTTTTATCATACTTATCAGTTGGAATAATAGTATATATGTGAAGACTAACATCAAGAAAGCAAAACAAGGATAATGGAATGTAGTCGAATTAAATAGGTGATGCTGTGGGAATTAGATTAGGAAATGAGACAGTTAAAGTAGTACATGAGTTTTGCTATCTGTTAAGCAAAATAACTGATGATGGTTGAAGTAGAGAGGATATAAAATGCAGACTGGCGATGGCAAGGAAAGTGTTTCTGAAGAAGAGAAATTTGTTAACAATGAGTGTAGATTTGAGTGACAGAAAGTCCTTCCTGAAAGTATTTGTGTGGAATGTAGCTATGTGTGGAAGTCGAATATGGACGATAAATTGTTGAGACAAGAAGCGAGTAGAAACTTTCAAAACGTGGTGCTACAGAAGAATGCTCAAGATCAGGTGGGTAGATCGCCTAACTAACATGTACAGAATAGAACTGGGGAGAAGATGCATTTGTGGCATAACTTGACTAGAAGAAGGGGTAGGTTGTTGGGACACATTCTGAAGAATCAAAGGGTTACCAATTTAGTATTGAAGGAAAGTGTAGAAATTAAGTATTGAAGGAAAGTGTAGAGGGTAAAAATCGTAGAGGGAGACCAAGAGATGAAGACACTAAGCAGATTCAGAAGGATGCAGGCTGTAGTATTTACTCGGCGATTACAGGCTTTCACATGATAGAGTAACATGGAGGGTTGCATCAAACCAGTCTATGGACTGAAGACCACAACAACAACAACAATAATTAACATGTGCACAAATTTACCAGATAAAGCTTTTATTTATTAGAATAAATGCGCACAAGCGGTGCATAAGTAACATAAGTTAGAAACTTACGTCTACAATAGGGCAACATACCAGAAAATGGAGGATGACGGCAATTAAGATTCTGTTTATTAGGAAAGACCACCAAATGCAGCTGAACTCCTACAGGGGAATTGCCCTGGAAAAATGTACACTGAAGATACTAACAATTGTTGTCACAAAGCGAGTTTCTGAAGAAATAGACCAGAAGATCCTGGAAGAACAATTCGGATTTTGGAAAGGCAGGAGCATGCTACACGCCATTAGTAACCCAACAGGTGTCATAGAGGACACATTAAAACATCCCCAAGGAAAATTCCATGCAATCTTTGTAAATTATACCAAGGCCTTCGATAACTAAACAGGCCCACACTAATCTTAAAACTAGAAACAATAACAGAGAAAGATAAACGTACAACATTCATGCACATCATGCTCATGGCCAACTTCATTCTGATCACAGACGACGTAAGCACGTGTAAAACGATAACACAAACCAATGTCGAATTGCAGGGGGACCCACTAAGTCGTTTACTTTTCAATATTGCCAAATACAATGTTATACAGATGATAAGACAAGTAATGGAGGACGTCAAAATCTACATAGATGTGGAGGAAATGCTCGTCATATCGAACTCCAGACTCAACCTACAAAGAGCAACCAACCAACTCGAGAAGTGGGCACACGAGAACAAAATGGAAGTTAACAGAGGAAAAACTTTAAAGATGACATTACGCAATGTAGTTCGAGAAGCTGCGGAAGACAGAATATATTTTGGGACAGAACCTCTTATGACAGTCAATAGCTTCGAATATATGGGACTGACTCTGCAGCTCATTCCAATTACAAGTAAAATCTCGAACATCAGCTGCCACAAAAGCCATGTTTGACATCAAGGTAATATCCAGACTGTCACCGAAAACCGCCATGGCCTTGTTCGCCCCAAAAGTAGTTCCCATCGCAACCTATGGAATAGATCTCATTTTGGAAAAGTTGAGTCTAAAAAACCAAGGACTCTGGAAGCAGTTAAATCACCCTTCTTGAAATCTGCGCTAAGTGTTTCAAAACACACAAAGTCGAGGCTAGTATACAAATAACACTTTTGATATTTATTTAAAATATATTTAATGTTAAAATTTTCTATCTCTTAGAAAAGTTTGAAGGGACCCACTTATATTGAAAATATACTATAATAAAAAATTTTCAAGCATTAAATGAGTGAGAGAAGTGAATAAATCATTACATGTTTTACTGAGTTTTTCTATTTTCTGATCCACATCTTCGAAAGAAAGCTGAAAATGATAAGATAATATGAAATTTTTATATCTAGATTTTATGATTCATGTATTTTCGATGTTTTTTGTTTAAATCATTACTTTAAGTAAATGAAGTTTCCATGTCTGACTCAGTTTCGAAGAAAATCATGAAATTTCAAATAAATGTCACAGAAAATTATTGAAATTTTTGACGAAATTTTTAGTCATAAAAAATAATTAGGTAAAAATCTGGTGAAAATACTTGAAAAAATAGCGAAAATATTCTAAAAAGCTTTAAATATATTTGAGAAAGATAATGGAAATAATATGAAAACGTGTAAAAAACAGCAGCTTCATTCTATGACCTCCATTGACCGTTTTTTGTTGTAATTTTCTCATATATTTGGGAAAACTTGTGTTTCGTCATACTTTTGAGCAAATTCCATGATGTTCATATTTCATGACTTGTTCAAAATTTTGGAAACTGAGCGAGAACATAGGAACTTCATCTACTCATGTCTCTAACCATAATACCACACTGTTCACACACAATTCTTTGGATTAGTATTGTTTATGTATGGATGTCATATCGCCTTTCTTCTGCTGATGTGTCATTAAATGATATATAATTGTGACAACTCGTATCAAAGTGACGTTTGTGATAACTCTTCAATGATGCATCATTGCCTTAAAGTGGTATACTGTTGTGACACTCAGTTTATAGTACAGAGGCAACAAAATATGATAAAATCTAATATGGAATCACCAGTAGCAAGCGAGGGACATCACATGATCTAACCTGAATGTCATGAAATCTTAGTGCTTATTATTGTTTTGAGCCGAGCTGTCCCTAACAATAAGTGGTAATTTTGCTCCATTCCCTTCAGTGACATACTTCAGCTTTGTCTCATGTACTGATAGAGGTATCTGTTGTCGCAATATTGTAGTGACTGTGGTAGATATTCTTGCAGACAAATTAAAGCAGCAGACTCATTATAACTTGAAATGGGATATGCTTTTCCGTTTTGAGTGTTATTTTTGCTTTTTTCTCCTTGATAGTGGGATCATGGCAATAATATACTTGTTATCTGCATATGTATTACGAAAAGTGCTTAATCAGAAGCTTCTCAAGTGCTAAATAAATGTGCTGGTTGTGTGAAGTTTGTTGTAATTTTTAGGAAACGTTCACTGTAAGATAAGTAAGATTCTTCCTTTGCATTAGAAAGTAACTGAAATGAGAAAAAACAGCAGCATGAACATTACAGTACTGGTACCAAAATACTTTTGCCTGCATATGTATTTTGACTGAAAACATTCTTGCTTGGAAAACAAGTCTTCTAAAATAATTAATGCATTAATCTTACTGTATTCTTAGTGGATGCCTGAGACTAAGTTACCTTTTAGTAACATTTCAAATATGTCAGTCTTTTCCATATTCTTTATTCTGGTGGCAGTCTGTTTTACCAGATAATCAACTTGTTTTGGAATATCTACTTGCGTTTGCCTGTTGCATGATTAATTTGTAAATGTTTGACATGACAACTCACTTCTGAGAAAGAGCGCTTTTATATGTATGTAATATCGAATGTTACCAAACACACTTCTATTCGATTCTATTCTGTTAAGGTGCAACAGGGAATGCTGTAAAATGTTTCAACTTCCACATCTCTGACTGGAGACAAAGGGTGTCAGTAATAAAGAGACAGGAATTAAGCTGTCAGGAATCCTCCAATATACTTTTGCTTGTGAGGTTAAAAAATGCACTAAATAGGTCATCAGTATAGTCTTAGAATGTTCGGTTACTGAAATTTTGATGGACATTCATAAATGGTTATGAGCCAATTGCATGTCACTAAACTTTCAAAATACACACAATACACCTAATTCAAAGTATAGACGTTAGCTGTTACTGAGCATTGAAATATGACAATGGGGAAGTTGAAAACTAGTGTCAGACTAGGCACAAGTAATTATCTTCACATTTTAGGATGCAGAAAAGCTTAGGTTGAATTGATGTATTATCACAAAAAATAATCCCATAAGCCATAAGGAAATGAAAGTAAGTGTAGAAGGTCAGCTTTTTTATTTCTATATCACCTATGTCTGATAACTTGCACCATGGAAATAGAGATTTAGATGCTTTGGGAGTTCTGTGGTATGCTTCTCCCTGCATAATTTCTTATCAAGCTGCAGTCCAAATGATATGACACTATCAGTTTCTTCTATCTGTCTGGCATCATATTTTAGGCATACATTGGTGGGAAACACCTTGCACATTCTAAAATGTATACAGTGTATATAGGTGGCTCCTGTGTTTTGCACATGTTCGAAAGAACATACACTGCATATATATAACCAAGGTGAGATGGCCCAATGATCCCTCCAGTGCCGATACACTATCCACTCAAAGTCTTACGTGAATCAGTGAATAGCTGCAAGAGGTGTGGGTAATGAGCAGGGGCACTACGTCAGTAGTGTGTAAATAAATTGGAAATTTGTGTTGGTCAGCGCCTTTGTCCAGATGGCCGAGCTGGTCAAGGCGACCATTCATGAGAAATGGAAAAAATCTGTGTTTGGGTCCCGGTCTTACCCAAGTTTTCAGTTTTCCTCATTAATGCATTTCAATGCCCAATAGTAGCTAATATCTTTATTTATTCTGTATTGTGATCATATATGGCTTTCACGAGAAATGGAAAAATCTGTGTTCGAGTCCCGGTCTCACACAAGTTTTCAGTTGTCCTCGTTGATGTATCTCGATGCCCAATAGTAGCTAATGTATTTATTTCTTTTGTATTGTTATCTATATGGCTTTAGGATCACAAATATTATCTGGTCTTTTGGACATGTCCGTAAGAACGGACGGTGCATATACCAGGTGTCTCTGCTAAGAGTGTTTTGGCTGATATTTGCAATTTCGTTTTTGCATTGTGTAGCTGGATGCAGCTAAGACAATTACTGCTCATAATGTATTTCATGCGACACACACACATACACACACACACACACACACACACATGCACACACAAAATTTAAATCGAAATTTTAGGACTACATTCGATAGAGCGCTCTCAACTTAGACTAGCTCTTTCTACTCTAACGTCGACTTTCAGTGGAGACTGTAAATTTTGTTTTCTGCTCTGATGCCGAGCCTCATTCGACACGATTTCTCGCGGCTCTCACATGTTCAGTGTTGGATCTGAGAGTATTATGCATCAATGTTTATTAGTGCTGCCATCTACAGGAACCTGTGTTAACCCGGTGTCAAATTGTTGCAGTTGTTGTTGAAACGAATGTCAGAAATATTACATTCATGTTCGCGCGCGGGCAATGGCTAATTCCAAACGTTCAGTTCTTTCTGAGGAAGAGATTTTGCAGCTTTTAGAGGAGTGGTTCATTTCTAAAAATTCTGGCGAAGATGACGATGAAAACCTTAAAAATACGCATTATTCTAGTGTTTCAGCAGAACATTCGTGGCGAATGTGGAGCGCAAATGACCGTGTTTACAGATTTTTTATTTGGCGATTCGAAGTGTAATTTATCAGTAAAACTTTCAGTTAATTTTTACAGACACCCATTTCGACAAATAACAGACCAAACGAACATGTATGCTACAGTTAAAACACGTAAAGTGACACGGCTTCCACAACAGTCTGTGTGGTGTGACTGAAGAAATGTTAGCAAGGCAGAAATGAAAGGCTGCCATGGCGTGCTACTGAACAGTGCATTACAAAAGCGTAAAAATTTGCAGGAATATTTTTCAAGAGAATGGTTACAATCATCTGACTTCTTTTCGGACGGTTTTACTCGCAGACGGTTTATACAAATTTTCTGGGCATTTCGTGTTTCTAATCCAGAGAGTGCACGTTTCTAATCCAGAGAGTGCACATGTCAACACACAGGTTCAATCAAGTCTGAGTAAAGAAGAATGTGTTGGATTACTTGTCTCTCAAGTTTCTCGAAATTTATCGATCATGTAGAAATTTAGCTGCTGATGAAATCACAGTATCATTCAAAGGATCGTGTGTTATTCAAAATGTAAAGTCCTCAAAAATCACGAAAATGGCGGCTCAGAGTTTATGTGATTACAGATTCATCGAACGTTTATACTTGAATTTTGATGCCTTATTTTGGCCCTGTAACAACAGTCATTGATTCGTTTATTTCTAGTTATGGTTTGCTAATGAAAAGTCTGAAGTGTTGGTGAAAGCTGTACTTCTCGTTCTTGGAGGCAGGGCATGTAAACAGCTATTTCCACGGCAAGAATCATTGCGAGAAAAACAAGTTGAAAAAACTGTCTCACACGGTATTCCCTAAAAGTGTTATAAGAGACTTAGTTATTGAAGAAATAAATCCAGAGCAGAAATGAGGACCTCGTTCAACGTCTGACGATTTGGAATGCTTGAATGGACTGTTGCAGATTATCAACAAGCTTCCTGGGAACAAGCATAAGGATTGTGCAGAGTGTTAAGACAAAAAAAGTAGGTGATAGGTGTGAAACTGTGTATTACTGCGAAACATGCACACTAAACGCTGCTCTCCAGCCTGATGAGTGCTTCAAAAAATATTATACATTGAACAGTTCTGTAATTTAATGTTTTTGAAATACAGGGTGGGAATAATTAAAGTGAAACTTTCAAAACGCTGTAGAAATAACATCACTGGTCAGAATGACGCCAAATTGCAACGGAATATTATCGGAGAAGGGGAAAACTTATGGAAGAAGAAAAAAATGGTGTGAAAATTGAGCAATAGATGGAGCTGTGTGTGTCAGAATATGTAAATGAAAACACCTGTAATGCGCACGGCCCATTGAAGTTTGTATAAAGACGCTGGGCACTCTACATTTCCTCCTTTCGCGTCTGCAACGTTTCGCATGGCTGTCTCATTGCAGGATCGCGCTCTGCTTGTAAATCTGTATAACAAGAATGATGACTGTGCACATGTCGCTCTGCAAAAGTTCCAGACAGTGAATGGTTTGAAAAAAGGCATTGCTCCGATGACTGCCGTGGGTCTGGAGAAAATGATTCGGAAATTCGAAAAGATGGCTTCTTTTGGTGTGCAACCTGGTAGAGGAAGGAAACGAATTGATTCGATATTATTGGAAGCAGTGGCCACAGCAGTGCAGGAGCAGACGAGTAGTTGTGTGCAAATATGTAGTGCATGGAGAACTGCCTGAACACTGAACATACCTGTGAGCAAGGTGTGTAAAATCCGATGAAACATCCTTTTTTGCTATCCATTCAAAATTACCCATTTGCACGAGTTGCTTCCTGTTGACCTGCCAGCAAGAGAGATCTGCTTCAGAATTTCTTGCTCACATGGAAGTGGACAATGATTGGCTGTGGAAGATTTTGTGGACAGAAGAAGCCCACTTCTATCGGACAGGATATGCCAATACACAGCACTGTTGAGTATGGTCAGTGGAAAATCCACACGCAAATCAACCAGTACCACTTCATCCTGAAAAGGTCACTGTGTGGTGTGAGTTTACTGCATCTTTTACCATAGGGCCATATTTTTTCGAAGAGACTGGTGCTCCTGGACCTGTTGCCAGTTCCATCATTGGTAAGTGCTATGAGTGTCTTTTGTGCAACCACGTCATTCGAGCTCTGCAACAGCGTGGATGTGTGGAAGGGATCATTTTTATGCAAGGTGGCGCAGCTCTGCACACTGCAAATCCAGTTAAGCAGCTGCTGAAGTGCCATTTCGGAAATGCTAGTATTATGAGCCGCCATTTCCCTACAGCCTGGCTGTCCCGATCACCTGTTCTTAATCCGTGTGACTTCTGGCTGTGGGGCTATCTGAAAGATGTTGTGTTCAGTGTTCCGATTGCAGGCTTAGCTGCATTGAACACACGCATTGCGCTGCACATTCTGAACGTGACTCCAGAAACACTTCGATCAGTTGTGGAACATGCTGTTTCTCGATTTCAACTTTTTGCAGGAAATGGTTGACAGCATATTGAACATGCTATACGCCAGTCACACGGAAATTAATAATCCGA
This sequence comes from Schistocerca cancellata, assembly GCF_023864275.1. Taxonomy (NCBI): domain Eukaryota; kingdom Metazoa; phylum Arthropoda; class Insecta; order Orthoptera; family Acrididae; genus Schistocerca; species Schistocerca cancellata. The sequence continues at coordinate 262,463,499 of NC_064629.1, read as the reverse complement.
TTTGATTTTGATTCATGTTTTTTATGAGTTTTTTTGCCTCAGGATAATTAAAAACCGATGTAATTGATGGTTTTTATCTGGTTTTTAGCTCAGGACAATTGAAAACCGATTTTTCCCATCCAATGTGATATGACCTTGGTGTGGTGGATGGGCTTACGTAACTAACAGTATCACACCTGTACACCCATGCACATTGGGTAGTACAATTTGTTTAACCTCAAACGTACACCTTATGCATTGTTGTATAATTGATTTGTCTTTTGTAGTCCACCACTATCAAATTATGGTGCTTACAGCGCCATCTTGAAATATCGCTTCGGCTGTGCGACTGGATTCGTGATTTCCTGTCAGAAAGATCACAGTTCGTAGTAATAGACGGATAGTCATCGAGTAAAACTTCCCCAAGGAAGTGTTATAGGCCCTGGAGACAATCTCAGTAGCCCTCTTAGACTGTTTGCAGATGATGCTGTCATTTACCGTATAGTAAAGTCATCAGATGACCAAAACGAATTGCAAAATGATTTACATAAGGTACCTGTATGGTGCGAAAAGTGGCAATTGATCCTGAATAAAGAAATGTGTGAAGTTATTCACATGAATACTAAAAGAAATCCACTAAATTTCGATTATGCGATAAGTCACACAAATCTGAAGACTGTAAATTCAACTAAATACTTAGGGATTACAACTAAAAATACCCTAAATTGGAACGATCACATAGATAATGTTGTGGGTAGAGCAAACCAAAGACCGTGATTCATTGGCAGAACACTTACAATGTGCAACACGTCTACTAAAGAGACTGCTTACATCATGCATGTCCGCCCTGTTCTGGAGTATTACTGTGTGGTGTGGGATCTGAACCAGGTGGGACTGACGGATGACATCGAAAAAGTACAAAGAAGGGCAGCTCGTTTTGTATTATCGCGAAATAGGGGAGATAGTGCCACAGACATGATATGTGAATTTGAGTAGCAATCATTAAAACAAGGCGTTTTTCGTTGCGACAGGATCTTCTCATGAAACAGTTTTCTCTACTGATTGTGAAAACATTCTGTTGGCACCTGTCTACATAGTGAGATCATTACAGTAAAATAAGAGAAATCAGGGCTCTCACAGAAAAATTTAAGTGCTCGTTTTTCCCACGAGCCGTATGAGAGTGGAACGGTATAGAGACCGCTTGAAGGTGGTTCATTGAACCCTCTGCAACGCAGTTTATTGTGAATAGTAGAGTAAACATGCAGATGTAGGGCACACAGCAACAATCTAGATTCTGTTGCCAAGATTTCTTAGGCTCTCTGGGGCAGAATTTATTACGTTTGCTTGTATATTACTATCAAAGCCATTCACTGAAAATATGCTTTTGGACATTTAAATTTACCTTTTATGGAAACAAGTATGCAAGTATGAAAACTAGTGCATCTGAAACGTCTTTTGCTCCTGCTGGTTGTTCGAAATTATACAAAACCTGCACAGCTCATTGTTTCCTGGTCCCATACTACCTGCTTCCTGGTTGCCATGTTATCTATTATGTGGCTAGCATGTTTAAATTCAGTCCTCACTTGATAAGAAACTTCCTGACAGATTAAAGCTGTGTGCCAGAATGTGACTCAAACCCAGAAAACATTGTCTTTTGCAAGCAAATGCTCTAGTGACTAAGCTACCCAAACACAACTCACGATCCATCCTTACAGTTTTACTTCTGCCAGTACCTCATCTTCTCCATTCCAAGCTAGACAAAAGTTCTCCTGTGAAACTTGTAAGACTAACCCTCCTGGAAGAAAGGATATTGAGGACACATGGCTTAGCCACAGCTTGTGGGATGTTTGCAGAATGAATTTTAGACTCTGCAATGGAGTGTTCGCTGATATGAAACTTGGTGGCAAATTAAAACTATGTTCTGGCCCAAGACTCGAACCTGGGACTTTTGATTTTCACAGACAATTTTTAACATAATGGTTAGAAGCAAAGTGCTGGAACATACAATGAAACAAAATCAAGGACGCAATTCACAGTCGCTGCCCAGTGAGAAATCAGTGATTTACGAGGCAGGGGCATTAACGTATGTAAATATTCACATGCCTCTGGGGAGTGAAAAAACATGTCGTTGCAAACATTTTAATGTCAGTTCTGTATCTACTTCCTTTGGCTGACACAATATTATTTAACAAATTACTCACTAATTGCACATGAGTCCCTGTTTGTTGGTTCAGCTTCTCTGTTAGATAACCCATCTCTTTCAGACCATGCATAATGTCTTTTATCGATTAGTTTTTCTGCTCTCTTCTAATATCTTTACCCAGCAGACTCTTGAATTTCTTGCCAATGACTGCAAAACGTCTGGTAAAGAATAGCACATTCCAGTGCCCTTATCAACCATTTCTATATGTGTGTGAGTTCCATACTCCTTAGATACCTTGAAACTGCGAGTGAACAGAATCAAGAATAAGATCTTTTTTGTACAGACATGAAACTAAGGTAATTAATGAGAAAATGTGTTAGTCTGAAAAGAAATAAAAGATTTGTGTCGATAACTTCAAGTGACTAACGTGTTCAATATGATCATGAGTTTCTACAACAGATTTTTCGGTTGTTATTATGATCTGTTGCATTGGATGTCTTTTCTTGAGTACTGAATGCATTGGTAACACAAACTATAATGCCACTGTTTCTGGTTTGAGATGTCTCTTTGAAGTACCAGGAATAACTAAATAATCTTCTTCCAAGAACTGATGCCCACACAAAAACTGCTCATCATAGATATAAAATCTTGCATTTAGTGATAGTAATCCATTGCTTTAACAAGTATCTTTTTTCAGAGTAACCTGTTCAAAACAGAACAAGCATTTTAACATGCAAAGCAATGCTCAAGATATTTATGAGATTATTGTCGTTTATTGACATTTAATTATCACCTGTCTAAAGACAAATCACTTTCCTTGCTCCACCAACTCATACAGTTCTAAGCTGAGCAGCAAATAAGCATTTTGTACTCACAACATACACATCATTAATAACAAGCAAAACTTTCTATCCTAACTGTAAGGTGGCGGACAGTGTTCCTAAATCGGTATGGAAAAACAGACAGTATATGTGCATTGTAATGCAATGAAGCCAATAACACAATAAGAAACGTACGATATCAGTGAATATCGATGTCTCCAGCTCGGTATAATTAATTTTCGATATAAATGTATTTATGAAAAATTAGTTGCTTCATATTTAAATGTTTATATTACATCTGTTTGCATTAATATTAAAGAATTTTATTTAAATGTCTGTAAATTCAGTTTATTAATTGTTTCAAGAATGCATTAGCGATTATTATCGACAAAGTTGTAAACTCTATGATTTTATACAGTATCTCTGTTCTTCACTGTACACAGATTTGGTGTGAATGTGATGGGAAATAGGCAGTCTTGGTGGAGAGCTATTGCAAATTTAGATACTGTGTTTCTGTAATATTGCTGAAGGCAGAATAATGTTTTGTTACAAGTGCTGTGTGTGCAAATATTAGTGAATGCAACTGTTACAAAGTTTAGAAATTTTGTATCACAGGGTAACGATTGGTTTTGCCATCTCAGTAACACAGTCCTTTTACGAGTTAATGTTTCTTCATATCAGAAACAGCATTTGAGACTAGCATCATACCCCACAGAAGACTAAATAACAAGATAAGTAATGTTTTATAATTATGGTGGCAGTAAAAGCTCTGCAATGTGTATGAGGGAAGAGGCACAGCTGCCTGTATTATAGGCTGGAGGACTGAAATGTGGCAATGCTGCACTACAGCCTACGATGTGGCTGTGGCTGTGAGGCTGTGAACCTTTTGTGTCTTCTGTTTAACCAGACTTAACAGTGTAACTGTGGTGTATTGAAATTATACCATATTGTTGAGACTGCAATCGGAGGTTAAATACAAATGTTAGTACAGAATTCTGTAAAGCTTGTAGTGTTTTTATACCTACATGTGCAGCTGTGCTATCTAAATTTCTTTCATGGACAGAATTTGAACAAAACTTTATACATACCTTTAAAATAATGTTTTAGAGTCAGAAATTTTGTATTTGAACCTTCTCATAAGTGATTGTACCTTAATATAATAAATATTTCCATAGATTTCCCTCAATTCATTGAGTTAGTTTTTACGATGCAGAAGTAGTACAACAGTGTAATTTATTGAAATGCTCTGTTGTTATTCATAAATAAAAGCAGTCTGATTTAATATGTTAACTATTAATGCATTATTGTATCTGAAGACGACAGAAAAGTGTTGTGTTCCTGTATGCAAGAGCAGTTATCAATTCACCAAGGAAAAGGGTCATGTATCAATGTTTAGATTCTTTACTGAAGAAGGAAACAGGAAACGCTCGATAAAAACACTTCAGAAGTGACTGGAACCCATCGGACAGAAGTGTAGTCTATAATAAACATTTTTTAGAACATAATGTCTCAAGAGGCCGATTTTAGGACTCAGATGGGAACTGTCGTGAGTTACCCAATCACTATTTCTGCCACAAGTTATATCAAAATTATTTCGTGGGTTACCAACAAATTTAAGCAAGGCTCAGCCTTCAACAAGGTGCGATCCAGAAATTAGAAGGATACCTGCAGACAAAAAAGGCAGGAGAAGAATGAGACCTGTTTAAATGAGGACATTATAACAATTTTTCAATGTTTGTGTGCTGAGTACCAATAAAAAATTAATAGTCTAGGAAATGGAAGCGTTAAAAACCATAAAATATTCTTTTGCACCTAACTCATGCCATAGGTCAAAATGAATACTGAACTCAATGACAAACTCATTTCAATTGTATTGTTACCAAATAAATGTTTACTTCGTTATTAATCTGTTGCAGCACATGAGAATTGATATTTATCCTTCCTTATGTCACAAGTCAGTCCTTTCCATTTCGTTCAGTGTCATCAGTTAAGAAAAGTAGTGAAGACCAGCAGATAAATGCTAGCGCAAAATGCAGCTTTGAGCCAGAATATCAAACTTATTCCAGTGGGGCTAGAATGTCCATGACATACAACAACTAGCATACATTTACTATATACTGTTTGAACTATTATATGGTCATGCTGCACACATAAGACATAGTGTAATATTTTTTGGTCTGCAGCTGTTCCATCTTGTAGACCTATGCAAATTTGTTAACGTAAAATGACATGGTATCCAGTTGATAAATAGATTTCAGTGCAGCAGTATTTCAAATTATATGAGGGTTGGAACTTAAACAGTGTCATATAATTATTCTTAACCGATACAAAACAGTTACATGTTTGCATCTGTTACTGTCTTTCAAAGTAGTCACCAGCGTTGTGGAGAACACGTTGCCAGCGATGTGGAAGTGTAGTATACCATAAGCAGAGCCCGTTCTGTTGATGGTGCGAATGGAGCAGTCTACTGCCTGTCGAATCTCTGGAACAGTTCTGAAGCGAATGCCACGAAATGGTTCCTTCATCTTCAGAATCAAATCAAAGTCACGAGGACTTAAAAGACCAGGGAGTATGGTGGATGGTACAGTACTTCCCAGTCCCACTGACCAAACAGAGCAGCTACAGCTTGCGCTGTATGCATCGGCGCACTGTCGTGCAAAATGATGGGTGGGTTGCACAGAAAGTGTCGCCGCTTCATTCGCAAAGCTGGTCGCAGGGGATGCTCCAAAAACGAAAAGTAATACTGTTCATGGCCGGTCTGCCGTAGAGGAACGTAATGCGTAAGGCTAACACCATCACAGTCGTACATGAGAATCACCATAACTTTAGACCGCTCCTACATCTACATCTACATGGATACTCTGCAAATCACATTTAAGTGCCTGGCAGAGGGTTCAGCGAACCACCTTCACCATTCTCTATTATTCCAGTCTCATACAGCTAGTGGAAACTGGTAAGGATCCCAGACCGTGCAGCAGTATTCTAAAAGAAGACAGACAAGAGAAGTGTAGGCAGTCTCCTTAGTAGGTCTGTTATATTTTCTAAATGTCCTGCTAATAAAACACAGTCCTTGGTCAGCCTTCCCCACAACGTTTTCTGTGTGTTCCTTCCAATTTAAGTTCTTCGTAATTGTAATACCTAGGAATTTAGTTGAATTTACAGCTTTTAAATTAGACTGATTTATCGAGTAACCGAAGTTTAACAAGTTCCTTTTAGCGCTCATTTGGATGACCTCAGACTTTTCGTTATTTAGTATCAATTGCCACTTTTCGCACCATTCAGATATCTTTTCTAAATCGTTTTGTAGTTTGCTTTGATCTTCTGATGACTTTATTAGTCGATAAACGACAGCGTCATCTGCAAGCAACCGAAGAAAGCTGCTCAGATTTCTCCCAAATCGTTTATATAGATATGGAACAGCAAAGGGCCTATAACACTACCTTGGGGAACGCAAGAAATCACTTCTGTTTTACTCGATGATTTTTCTTCAATTACTGCGAACTGTGACCTCTCTGACAGGGAATCACACATCCAGTCACATAACTGAGACGATATTCCATAAGCACGCAATTTCACTACGAGCTGCTTGTGTGGTACAGTGTCAAAAGCCTTCCGGAAATCCACAAATGCGGAATCGATCTGAAATCCCTTTCAATAGCACTCGACACTTCATGTGAATAAAGAGTTAGTTGTGTTTAACAGGAACGATGTTTTCTACACCCATGTTGACTTTGTGTCAATAGATAGTTTTTTTCGAGGTAATTCATAATGTTCGAACACAATATATGTTCTAAAATCCTCTTGCATATCGACGTTAACAATATGGGCCTGTAATTTAGTGGATTACTCCTACTACCTTTCTTGAATAGTGGTGTGACCTGCGCAACTTTCCAGTCTTTGGGTACATATCTTTCGTCGAGCGAACGGTTGTATATGATTGTTAAGTATGGAGCTAATGCATCTGCATACTCCGAAAGGAACCTAATTGTTATACCGTATGGACCAGAAGACTTGCTTTTATTAAGTGATTTAAGTTGCTTCACTACTCTGACGATATTTACTTCTACGTTCCTCATGTTGGGAGCTGTTCTCGATTCGAATTCTGGTTTATTTTACTTCGGCTTCTTTTGTGAAGGCATTTAGGGAGGCTGTGTTTAGTAACTCTGCTTTGGCAGCACTGTCTTCGACAGTATCCCATTGCTATCGTGCAGTGAAGGCATTGATTGTTTCTTACCGCTAACATACTTCACATACGACCAGAATCTGTTTGGGTTTTCTGTCAGGTTTCGAGACAAAGTTTCGCATTGAAGTCCGCGCTAAATATCGAGCTTCCGTAAACGATCGCCAATCTTGAGGATTTTGCGTCTGTTTAAATTTGGCATGTTTGTTTCGTTGTTTCTGCAACAGTGTTCTAGCCCGTTTTGTGTACCAAGGTATAAATCTCTCCATTGCTGCCGATAATATTTCTTTGAATTTAAGCCACATCTGGTCTACACTTATATTATTAATATGGAATGAGCGGAGATTGTTTCTCAGGAAGGCGTCAAGTGAATTTTTATCTACTTTTTTGAATAGGTATATTTTTAGCTTTTTTTCGAGGATTTGATGATTACAATACTCAGTCTCGCTACGACAACCCTGTGTTCACTAATCCCTGTATCCGTTTTGATTCTCATTGTTAACTCAGGATTATTTGTTGGTAAGAGGCCAAGTGTGTTTTCACAACCGTTTACTATTCGCGTGGGCTCATGAACTAACTGCTCGAAATAATTTTCAGAGAATGTGTTTAGCACAATTTCGGATGATATTTTGTGCGTACCTCCGGAATTAAACATGTATTTTTGCCAACATATCGAGGGTAAATTAAAGTTACCACCAACTATTAATCGTATGAGTCGGGTATGTGTTTGAAATGAAACTCAAGTTTCCTTTGAACCTTTCAGCAACTGTATAATCTGAAATGGAAGGTCTGTAAAAGGATCCAATTATTATTTTATTCCGGTTGCCGATAATGTGCTCTGCCCATACAAACTCACAGGAAGTATCTACTTCAATTTCGCGACAAGTTAAACTACTTCTAACAGCAACAAACACGCCACCGCCGTGTTTAACCTATCCTTTTGGAACACTATTAGGTTCTTCGCAAAAATTTCGGCTGAGCTTGTTATATCTGGCTTTAGCCAGCTTTCAGTGCCTATAACGATTTAAGCATCAGTGCTTTCTATTAGCGCTTGGAGCGCTGGTACTTTCCCAACACAGCTACGACAATTTCCAACTGCTATACCAATGGTTCCTGTATCTACGTTCTTCCTGTGTTCATCCTGCACCCTCTGTGACTGAAGCCCTTCTTGTGTTTTCCCAAGACCCTCTCACCTAAAAAACCGCCCAGTCCACGCCACACAGCCCCTGCTACCCCTGTAGCCGCCTCCTGCATATAGTGGACACCTGACCTATTCAGCAGAACCCGAAACTCAGCCACCCTTTGGCGCAAGTCGAGGAATCTGCAGCCTACACGGTCACAGAACCGTCTGAGCCTCTGATTCAGACCCTCCACTTGGCTCTGTACCAGAGGTCCACAATCGGTCGTGTCGACTATGTTTGCAAATGGTCAGCTCTGCTTTCATCTTGCAAGCAAGACTGGCACCCTTTACCACTTCTGTTAGCCGCTAGAAACCAGAGAGAATATCTTCTGATAGAAAGTGACACACATCATTGGTACCGACGTGAGCAACCACCTGCAGTTGGCTGCACCCTGTGCTCTTCATGGCATCCAGGAGAACCCTTTCTGCATCTGGAATGACTCCACCTGGTATGCACACGGAGTGCACATTGGTTTTCTTACCCTTCTTGTCAGCCAAGTCTCTAAGGGGCTCCATAACACGCCTAACGTTGGAGCTCCCAACTACCAATAATCCCACCCTCTGTGATTGCCCAGATCTTGCAGACTGAGTGGTTTCCTCTGAAACAGGACAGGCGACAGCATCTGTCTCAACGACAGTGTCAGCCACAGAAAGCACCTGGAACGTGTTTGTCAAACAAACTGGGGAGGTCTTATGTGCGGCTGCCTTCGAAGTCTTTTGCCACCTGCTTCGCCCCGGGGTGACCTCCCACTCGACCAAAGGTGAGGGGTCAGCCTCAGTGCGAGCAGCAACTGGGTTGGCCACCAGTGAGGACTGATCGGAGGACTCCGACGTCCTGGACGTCCGTTGGATCCCCACGGCTGGCCGACAACAGTGATGCCCATCCACCACAGCCTCAAGCTGTGTAACCGTAGCCGTCACAGCCTGAAGCTGAGAGCAAAGTGTCACCAACTCGGCTCGCATCCGCACACAACAATCGCAGTCCCTGTCCATACTAAAGACCATCGAAAACTAAACTATGCAGTTAAATGGACTATCGGCTCCTGCTGCGCAACTCTACTGTAGACCTTGACGAAAACGCAGAAACTGTGTCTAATAATACACAGATATTCAAAAACCTAACTACCGAAGAACTCAGGTGAAACTAAATAATTCCCCCCTGATTAGGAACTTGTAATATGTCACAAAATCGGTTTACTTTCCGACGCAAACGAAAACGCGAGAACAGTGGCTATTAGATATTAAATTTACATGCATAAACTGAAGAAACTAAACTATTAAATCACACAGATGGTATAAAATTCGCTCCTGGTTAGGAACTCGTAAATGTCACAAAATTGGTTACTTCCCTGTTGCTTCGTCTGTCTCGGTTAGTTACTACTGCCTGACTCCATTCTCAGCATCAACAGAACAGGCTCTGCTAACGGTATAACTTTGAAGAACAGTAACAGGTGCACACGTGTAACGCTTTTGAATCGGTTGTGAATAAATAGTTTCCACTATTTATGTTCCAACCCTTGTATAATAGGTGTTGAATGTAATTAATTCCACAGACAAAACTTTGGTGTGCTTGTATCGTGTTGTGTAGTTTGAAATTGTATGTGTACACTGAAATTGGTGGTTTTGTGTAGTGCCCACATGTTAATAAATCTATTTGTGTGATTTACATGTACTTTGTTGTTGCAGAGCACAAGGAGGCTACTTTTTTCTATCCATAATTTGAAACCTCCCATGCTTTGATTAATCAGATTTGGAGGTAATCAATGTGAAATAATCTATAAAGTGTGGTTAAATTTCAATCTAAAAATTAATGAATCAATCATGCTTCTAGTACAAAGTCCATATCAGACATCCTACTTCACCCTGTCTCAGAAAGTCAGAAAGATGTGTAGAAGAATTTAGATTAGATTAGATTAGATTAGTTTTTCGTTCCATAGATCCATGCTGAGGAGATCCTCATGGATGTGGAACATGTCAACTTTTTTTTTTTGCTGTTATGGAGTAAATATGCCTAACCAGAAAGTTTATCGCAAACGTTTGGAATCCTCGTGATCAACCGAGAATAAAATGTGTAGCAGCAACACAAAGTCTTCATATTACTGTGTGAAATTAGATTTTCGAAGTTGCTGTGTAATTTGTTGGAATCATATCAACAAAAAAAAATTATTACAAACTTAGGATAGCTGTTATTCCAGCTGCAATTGGTGAGATCTGAAATATGATCTTGGCCTAGCTGGCTGACTGATGTCACAAGCTATGACACTGTCAGCTTTACAACTCTGGCCTTCTTTCTTCTGCTTCTTTTGAAGCAGCTGTGGGCTTGGTCGAATCAGAACAATAAAGATCTGAACAGAAAGTCGTTGTCCTTGTCAACACATTGAAAATATGTAGGCCATGCATATATGACTACACAATGAAAGCAGAGAGTGTCAGCAGATACCTACCTACAAAGGGAAGCCCCTGGAAGATCTATATAGACCATGACAGAGAACTCAGTTAGTGTATGACAGACACCTAATGAACTATTCTTCTTGTATACAGACCTAGAGAATAAGCAAGAAGCAGGGAAGGGTATCCTATCAGTGACGAACACGTTAGACATGGAACGCAAGTTCACATTAGACAGAATGGGGAAACAAATTGGCTAATACTTTTCTTTTAAAAAATCCTGGCTGAATCAAAGTAAGGAAAAAAGGAAGCTCTAAATCATGAAGGTGGAATGGAGATTTGGACTACCATTTTCCTGAATGTGTCAGTTGTCTTACTCATGAATGTGCATCTACTATCTTATCACTGTGCACTCTACTAACAACACTGTTTGTATAGGGAGAGGGGGAATGAGGGACGAGTCTCATCATGAATGTACTTTGGGCAATGGCAAGTGATACAGTTTCTGCCTGAGAGCCACACTGCTCAAACATTTGGTGCCGTAAGATGAGGTGTGAATGCTTACAGTGCTAAGACATTATGTTGTACATCTTCACAGCATTCTACTCTACGAAAGAGATTCCCCAGCTCATTCGAAGACCATTCTTGCTCTCAATTCCTTAGCCAACCTTTCAACAAGATAATATTCGATGTCATCAACCCATAACTTGTGATCAAGTAAAGTTACACAGTGGTAAGACAATAAACTTGAATTTAGGCAGGTGACACTTTCAATCCCCATCTGGTCATCCAGGTTTAGGTTTTTCATGATTTCGTTAAATCATTTGTGGTAAATACCAGGATGATTCCTATAAAAGTTACATAGTTAATTTCTTTTCCCATAGCTCTCCAATGCAAGGTTCTGCTCAACCTTTAACTACCATGTAATCAGTGGGATATTAAACTCTAATCTTGATTTCTTCCTGTTTTTCAGAACTAGTGTAACAGTAGCAACTTTATGAGATAGGACAAACTGCACTGTACATAGACCCTTCTACCACATAATAGTTGAGAGAAGCATGTAGCAATTGAAGCTGTCCCATACTTTTTTAAATTGTGTTTTCCTGGAGGAAAATAATGAACCAGTATTTCAGCTGCATACAGTTTTCAATTAAAAGAGTAAACAGTTTTAAAAGGTGGCATGAAGTGATGAGGTAGTTGAAAACACAAGTTACCTTAATGTAATGACGCTGTTTTCTGAGAGGAACATAGTGGCATTCATGCAGGGTTACATATGAAATTGGACCGAGCGAGGTGGCGCAGTGGCTAGCACACTGGACTCGCGTTCGGGAGGATGGCGGTTCAATCCCGTGTCCAGCCATCCTGATTTAGGTTTTCCCTGATTTCCCTAAATCCCTCCAGGCAAATGCCAAGATGGTTCCTTTGAAAGGGCATGGCTGACTTCCATCCCCATCCTTCCCTAATCCGATGACACCGATGACCTCGCTGTCTGGTCTCCTTCCCCAAACAACCCAACCCATCCCATATAAAATTGGTGTAACTATAGTTCAGTTGTTGACAAATTTCTAAGTGCTTGATGATCAGCAATGTGTAACATGCATAGGCCGAGTAGGATTATTAGGAAGAAAGAGAGATGGCAGTAAGAAGCTGATTTTAGAGGCATAGGTTGCAGGAGAGAACTTTTTGTTGACAATTGAGGGGTTTGAGTATTGGGACATGAACTTATTGTGATTTTGAAAGGAACTAGTCCAGTTGCATGGTACCTGACGTGCGAGATCCAGTGTAAGTGAAATGAGAAACGTATTGGCACTCAAATTGGTGAATATATCTATGAAAACTGAGTGGAAAATATCTTCAATTATGCTATGAGGAGTAATGCATAAATGGGCCAACTGGAGACAGCTAATTTAGGTTTGGTGGGAGGAAGTATTTTTGTTGCAGTTATTTTTGTTCAAACAAGAGAATGGCACTGAGAGTAGCCCAGATTAATACCGTCAAGAATTAATGAGAGATTTCAACACTTTGGAGCTGATATGTATAGTTTATTAGACATATATGTTGAGATGACAAAATATCATTTCTCACCTCCTTTTGACGGGTGTGATGCTGCAAATCGACATGGCATGGGCACAACAAGTCCTCCAAAGTCCGCTCCAGAAATATTGAGTCATGCTGCCTCTACAGCCGTCCATATCTACGAAAGTGTTGCTGATGCAGTACTTTGTTTACAAATTGACCTTTCCATTATGCCCCATAGATGTTCGATAGGATTCGTGACAGAAGATCTGGGTGACCAAATCATTGACTCAAATTATTCAGAATTTTCTTCAAACCAATCGTGAACAGTTGTGGCGCATTGTTATCTATAAAAATTTCATGATTGTTTGGGAACATGAAGTCCGTGTATGGTTGCATATGGTCTCCAGATAGCTGAACGTAACCATTCCCAGTCAATGATCAGTTCATTCTGACCCGAGAATTCAGTCCCTTCCATGTAAACACAGCCCACGCTGTCATGGCGCCACCACCAGTTTACACAGTGACTTGTTAATAACTTGGGTCCGTGGCTTCATTGGTCTGCGCCACACTCGAACACTACCATTAGTTCTCACCAACTGAAATCGAAACTCATCTCTCCAGGCCACTGTTTTCCAGTCGTGTAGAGTCTAACGGATATAGTCACGAGTCCAGGGGAGGTGCTGCAGGATATGTCGTGCAGTTAGCAAAGGAACTCACGACCTTCTTTTGCTGTCACAGCCCATTAACGCCAAATTTCGCCGCACTGGCCTAACGGATACGTTCGTCGTATGTCCCACATTGATTATGCGATTATGTCACGCAGTGTTGCTTGTCTATTAGCACTGATAACTGAATGCAAACGCCACTGCCATCGGCCACTATGTTGTCTGTGGTGAGAGACAATAACTGAAATTTGGTATTCTTGGCAAACTCTTGATACTGTGGATCTCAGAATACTGAATTTCCTTGCGATTTGCGAAAGTGAATGCCCGATGCATCTAGTTCCAACTTCCATCCACTTTCTAAGTATCTTAATTCCCATGGTGCGTCCATAACCACGCCAGAAACCTTTTTATGTGAATCACCTGACTGAAAATGACAGCTCTGACAATGAACTGCTCTTTTACACCTTGTGTGGGCGATGCTACCATCTCATGAATTTTGTCACATCTATGTACATGAGTTTTTACTAGTCTGTGAAGCGACGTCTGTTAAGCTGCGTACGATAAAAGGAAGGAAGACTAATTGAATTTTAAGACACAGGTGATGACGAGGTCATTAGAGTTGGAGCAATCTACAAAACACCTGGGAAGACAGTGTGCTCAGAACAGGTATCCGTTTGAATGCCTGCTGTGACATGAGGCGAGCTGTCTTCTAAATACTGATGTAAGACTAAATACTGAGAACAACAGGTGGCTTCTATATGATGCGTTAAGTGTTGTGGGTTACTCAATGAATTTGTAATGATTCCATATATTTGATACTACACACAAGACGGAAGTTAGCACGACGTCACTCTTCTTAGCCCAATACTGAATATTACTATATTTAAAGAAATGGTAATGATATTAATGTTTATTAATTGTAAAAGCTAAATTCATAACGGTTTTTCATGATAAAGTTTGTATGGCAAATTTTATACTCTGCTGATAAATCAAAAGAAACTGTTTTTTCTCTGCTGTAGAGCTGTGTTTTTTACTTGTTAAAACAGGTTAGCAATGAAAACTTTTTAATTTCATTGTCTTATTATTTATGCACAGTGTAAGGTTTTTCATGGTCCAGGTATGTTAAAACCTAAGTAATTTTTGCTTTCAGGTATTTGACCTCCTTTGTGGAAGAACACTCATAGAAATATGCCCAAGTCTTCAAGTATCCTTCGCAATGTGTCACAAAATCAAGGAAATCAATAAAATAAGGATTAACATTCCGCAAAATCACAAAATCCGCTACTATAACGGGACTGAGTGAGGCGAGAATAGATTAATTTCCGGACGCCACTTAAGCTTCCACTAAACGTCAACATGAAAATTTTCTTTGCGAGAATCCATGCAGTTCCCCTCCCGTTCTCTTCCATCGATGGTCTGTGTGAATGTCGCTATTTGAACAGCTTTGTTAATTGTCTTTCCGTTCCTTTCTATTCAGTGATGAGAACCAACTTTAAAATCTGGTAGATTATTGGCCGTTTACTTCGTGATATCGATATTGAAATTATCTGTATTTGGGATTCTCTTTACAAAGAGTTTCATTTGTTTATTTTGATTTTGCTGGATTTGTTCATTACATTGTTTTTATGTTGTTTTGCTCGTTTGTATTATGAAATTACATGCCACAGTTTCGTAATGCATGACTATGCCCTGTTATGCTAAAAGTGTGCTGTGATGTTAATCAGAAAAGTTGCGCTTGCAGTTTCTGGCGGTGTAGATAGTGCCGTTGCCGGTATTTATTTAAAATCGAAAGGTATGTAACAAGTAATTCTTTAAGTATCAACTTCTTGATCAGGATATCAGAATTTTGAGCACGACAAGAATAGCGAAATTAATAGGCAGTATCATTAACTTGAAATCGTTACCCACAGTAGGGCAGTATAGTTTTGCAGAAAATCCTATCGCAAGAACACCATATCGTGTTAATGTACCAATGAAAAATAATACACTGCGTAGAAATATATAAGTTTGATGGCGTACATATTGATGAACACTTAAAGTGGGGAAACCGTACAGTAGATTTGCTAAAGACATCAAGAAACAAGGCTCCAGGATCGATTCTCAATCAGTTTATGGGTAGGCGTTCTTGACTAGAGATTATTAGGGCCATATGTGCTACCGCAGTGATTAACAGGTACTCGTTATCTCCGCTTTCTGAAGAACGCACCACCTATCTTGCTGGAGGATGTGCCATGTCAGGACAACCTGCAGATGTGGTTCATGCATGAACCACCTGCACATTTTCTTTGCATTGTGCGTCAGCACCTGACGAATACATTTGAAAACCGGTGGATTCGCCATACCTTGACCTGCTTGTTTCCCAGACCCAAATCCACTAGACTTTGGTTATGGGTTCACATGAAGCAATTGATCTCTGCCACTCCAGTTTATGATGTGCAGACACTACACAATCGTGTCTTCCGTGCGCGTTAGCATATTACGAACCAGCGAGGGTGATTTCAATGAGTGCGTTAGTCCTCACGGGTCGACGGAAGCGTCCGATTCCAGCCGTTGCTTTGAACCGTGACGTAAGGCTGCTGTGTGTGACGTCACGACGACGCGAAATTTAGTTCGTGAGTTTCGCGTGTTTGTAGGTGTAACGTTGATAGGTGTCGCGTTGATGCGGTCGGTGGTGCTCTCTGTTGGTGTGTTTGTAGGTGGCGTTTTGCTGTGGAATGTGGTGCTCTCTGGTGGTGTTTGTGGGTTGCGTGTTGTGTGTAGTATTGGGTTCATTTGAATGATAGACGCTGACTGGTTTTGTTGTGGTGCTGACTGTGTGTGTCTAGTGGAATATTTTGCAGTGAGTGGATGGTGTATTTTTTTTTTTTATGATTAAGTTACTGTGGTGTCATTTTCGGTTCGCCGTGTGTGAATTTTCATATTACTGTTGTTGTCTTTGTTAGGTATGGATATGACCCAGAAGATTAATAGTTTTTGCTTAAGGGGGCTTATGGGCGACACTCCCTTGTCGCTTATAAAGTTCCTGCAACTTTTCGGTCTTTTGGCTGAATTCATGCGGTGTTCGTTGTGTGGAGAACCTATGAGGCTTACCAAAGTTCCGGCGTCTCGGACCAGGGACGGCTACATGTGGAGATGTCGGAGGGATAATGTATGGCGCTCCATATGTCAAGGTTCCTGGTTCGAGAAATCTAGGTTGGGCATGCGTGAGATTGTGTTGATGAGTTATTATTTTTGTTATCAATCCTCTCACAGTTTCTGTGCACATGAGGTGGGTGTGAGTGAGCGAACGGTGCTTGACTGCTATTCTTTTTGTCGTGAGGTTTGTTCTGAATATATTAAATACAGGGGTAAGTTGGGTGGGCCTGGGGTAGTTGTAGAGATTGGCGAGTCACAGTTTGGGAGGAGAAAGTATGGGAGGGGCAAGCCTGTGGTCGGTATATGGGTGTGGGGGGCTGTGGTATCAGGGGCTGTGTCTTCAGAATGTGTTTTTAGGGTGGTTGAGCATAACACAAAAAGGGAGTTAGTGGGTTTGATTCAGGAATATGTAGAAGAGGGTAGTACTGTAGTTTCGGATGGGTTTTCTTCTTATAGCGAGTTGGGTCGGGAGGGGTACCAGCATTTAGTAGTTAACCACAGTGTCGAGTTTAAGAATTATGAGAGTGGAGCCTGTACTAATACTATAGAGGGGTTTTGGGGGGCTGTTAAATCTGTTATTGGGAGGGGGAAGAGGTGCTCTTTTAACCTTCAGGCTCATTTAGATGAGTACTGTTGGCGGAAGAGCGTCCCTGGGGGCTGTTGTATTTTTAGGGTTTTTTTAAGAGCGGTGAGTAAGATGTATAGGCCGAAGGTTGTAGCTTAGTTAGGTGAGGGGGTGGGGGTGTTGGCAGTGGCTTGGCGGGGGGGTTGGTAAGGTTTTGGAAGGTAGGTGGGGGGGTCATGGATTTTTGATTTTGTTGTGGAGGATTTGTTTTGTTGTAATTTTTTTAAGTTGTAGTGTGTGATTCTTATTTTTTTTTTTGGTTATTATTTGTTTCAAAGTCTTTGATTTTTTTTGGGGGGGGGGGAGGTTGGGAATTTTATTTGGTTGTGGTTTATTCTGTTGGCGTGATAGTGTGTATAGTGGTGTTTGTGTGTGTGTGTGGCTGGGTGTGATTGTGGTGTCTGACCTAGAGGGCAGCGCCGGATCTTTTTTGTGGTGAGTTGTTTAGTTTTTGTTTATTTTTTTGTCTGTTTAGATGGTTGGGTGGTTATGTGTGTGTGGGGGTTGGGGGTTGTTGTTGGTATTTGTGATTTGGTATTGTGAGTTGCTGTCGATCTTTATAAGTGAAGGGAAGTATTCAGTTTCAATGCTTGGTTGTGGCTGTGGGTGGTTTTGTTTCAATAGTTTCTGTTGTTCTATATAGGTCAAGGGGAAGTGTTAGATTCCAATTTTGTTGGTTTGTTGTGTTATTTGAGGTAGTAATGATTGTGGACGTGGTTGTAGTTTTGGGTTTCATGATCTGGTATAGGTATTTTCTGTTGACCTATTTAGGTCAAGAGAAGTGTTCGATTCCAGTGTATATTGTTTTTGGTTGATTTTGGGAAGGTTGTGGTCATTTTGTTTTATCATTTTTGTCGTTTGGTTTAGTGGCGTGTGTTTATTTTTAGTTTGTCCCCACACAAAAACCCCCATTTTCCTCACTTGTCCCGTTAGTTTCATTATATTTTTGGAGGAATATGTGTTTGATGGTTTTTCGATCTATTTTTGTGTTGTCATGTTTATGTAATGATGTCAGTCGCGATATGGGAGTTGTTGTGAATGCTTGTTTCCGTCATATTGGTGTTTCCATCATATTGGTGACGTCATCGGTCAAAGCAGACGGGTGGAATCGGACGTTTCCGTTAACCTTCATTCACCATAGTAATTACTCCCTTCCTATACTATCTAGGAAGAAAGATTTCATGACTCCTCTGTATGTGCCTGAATTTCTCAAATTTTACCTCCTTAGTAATTACAGTAGGTACATTTTAAGTTTGAGTAAATAATGTGTTTCCTAACTGCAGTTGGAGTGTGAGTTCTTGGTACTTTGAAAGTACCAGGCATTTTAATGTTGCATTCAGCAGCAGGTCAGTTGTGAACGTAGATTAGATGTCGTGCAACTGCAGTAACAATTTGGGGGGGAAAAAAAAAAAAAAAAAAAAAAAAAGGTATTGTCTTATACATTAAAATATGCGATAAAGAACAATATTTTCCCACTTACGACAAAGAGAATCAAAAGGCAAGCAAAACATTGGGTAAGAACAGACATAGTACAGAACAGTCTGTGTGGATATTGATCGGTGCAAGGCAGTTAAGAATTCTGGATCTAAGAATGCACTCTACAAAAATTATTTGCTAGTTAGAAAAATCTTCTAAAATATTAGAAAGAAAAATAACCTTCTAAAATATTAGAAAGAAAAATAACATATTAACTTATTGAAGAAATCTAAAATTCTTGTAAGGCTGCATGGGGCTTGTCACTAAATATAAAAGGTGGCTTCCATCTTTCATAACTCCTTGGTGTATCAGAAAATTCATGTGAGAAAATTATGAAATTAGCAGACAGAAATTCTAGCCAGTGCTTACTGTCAGGAGCAATGTCAGTAATGCACTGCTGATAGACATGTACAAAAGTATATGCACTAGCCTAGATTTCAGAACTAATAGTTTCTTCATTGAGGAAGAGAGAGGGGTAGACTGGTAAAGGTTAAAAAGAAGGAGCAGGTCAATCAGACTCCATGATGAGAGAACCTCCTGTTGTGAGGATGTAGGGAGACAAAAATTATTATTTAGATTTTCCTGAGTTGTACTGAGGAAAATATTTTATGAAATTTCCTGAGTCACTGATGGGAGTGATTAATAATTTTCTCTCTTTTTGTGATGTTTCAAGCTTCTGAAATCTGTGTAGGCCTCCTACAGAAAACCTTAACTCTTTAAGTTCGTTTTCCATTTATAAATTACTGGTACCTCCAATGTAATAAAGCCAATGCCTTGCAACACATCAACAAAATTGAATCAAACATTATGACAACTGTACAAAGTGGGCCAGTATGAGATTTTGTTTTTGTTTTTTGGTTTTTTACAAAGGGGAAAGTCTACATCAAATGCAATGTGGAAATCAGAAACAGAGATGATTCAAACTCATGGAAACAAAGAAGAGTGCCCAAGGTAGTGATCACAGTGGGGCACCTGATTGCATTTTCCACGAGGTCCTGTTTAGCAAGACAATCTGCTATGGACTTTGTTAGGTTGCCGTGACCACTTAAATCATAGCTTGAAAACAGCAAATGATTAGCATTTCAGGGCACAGGAGTAATGCCGTCTACATTCTGTATATAAGGAAAGACTACTCATTGAGAAATCATACCTCAATGTAGGTTGGTTGTGAGAAGATTGTATTATCCCTTGTGTAAGAAGGACTATTAACCAGTGTGTTAGAACCTGTTGGACAGTGACAGTATCGTGACCCTTTCAGGCTATGGTTTATTGTTCTGCAATATTGCTGCTTTGATTTTGAGCATACTAAATGCTATGCTGCAAGTCAAGTATCTACACAGACAGTGAGATGATTTCTGGAGCACTGCAAGCTGTTGGCACAGTGACCATTATTTGGGGGGGGGGGGGGGCGGCTTCCGTTGATGTAGCAGCAGTGTGTCCCAATGACGACAATGGTCACAGGATGCAACTTGTCATCTTTTCAGACTAGTTATGGTTTTGCGTGCAGCATTGCCATTGTTGAAAACAAATAAGTTGCCAGGTCTGGGTGGAATCCCAGTTAGGTTTCACAGAGTACTCTGCGGCATTGGACCTTTACTTAGTTTGCATTTGTCAGGAATTTCTTGCCCAGCACAAAGTCACAAGCAACTGGAAGAAAGTGCCGGTGACTCCTGTATATAAGAAGGGTAAAAGAACATACCTGCAAAATTACAGACCCATCTCTTTAACATTGTTTTGCTGTCGAGTTCTTGAACATATTCTCAGTTCAAGTATGATAAATTTCCTTGAGACAGAAGAGCTTCTGTCCACAAATAAGCATGGTTTTGGAAAGCCTTGTTCATGTGAAACTCAGCTTGCCTTCACTCACATGATATCCTGTGAACTGTTAATGAAGGCCAACAGGCAGATTTAATATTCCTAGATTTTTGAAAAAGTTTGACAAGGTGGCCCACAACAGGTTGTTAACGAAGGTACGAACATATGGAATAGGTTCACAGATATGTGAGTGACTGGAAGACTTGATAGGATCCAGTATGTTGCCCTCAACAGTGAGTGTTCAACAGAGAAAAGGGTGTCATCAGGAGGGCCCCAGAGAAGTGTGATAGGACAGTTGTTATTCTCATGGTATACAAATATGATTTGACGGACAGGGTGAGTAACAAGCTGCAGCTGTTTGCCAATTATGCTGTGATGTACAGGAAGATGTCATTGTTGCGTGACGGTAAATGGATATAAGATGACATACAAAATTTCTTGTTGGTGTGGTGAATGGCAGCAAGCTCTAAATGTAGAAAAATGTAAGATAATGCAGATGAGTAGGAAAAACAATTGAATAATGTTCGAATACAGCATTAGTAGTGTGCTACTTGACACAGGTGGATTAAATATCTAGGTGTAACATTGCAAAGGTATATGAGATGGAACAAGCGTGTAAGGTTTGTAGTGTGGAAGGCAAATGGTCAACTTCGGTTTATTGGGAGAATTTTAGAAAAGTGTGGTTAATCTGTAAAAGGAGACTATGTAGAAGACCATTGTGATGCATTCTTGAGTACTGCTTGAGTGTGTGGGATCCTCGCCAGGTTGGTTTAAAGGATGACATCGAAGCAATTCAGAGGTGAGCTGCTAGGTTTGATCTATACACAGGTATTGCGGAAATGCTTTGGGAACTCAAATGAGAGCCCCCTGGAGAGAAGCTGAGATTTTGGATGAACACTATTGAGAAAATTTAGAGAACCAGCGTTTGAAACTGACTGCACAATGAGCCTACTGGCATCAACGTACATCTTGTGTAAGGACCACGAACATAAGAGAAATTAGGGCTCATACAGAGGCATATACGCAGTAGTTTTTGCCTTACTCTATTTGTGAATGGAACAGGAAGGTGAATGACTAGCAGTGGTACAATGTACCCTTTGCCATGCACCATGTGGTGGCTTTCAGAGTATGTACGTAGATGTAAATGTCATATCGATGTGTGAAGACTCAAAAGAGAATGAACATCACCAGATTGCATTTGTCATGTTTATGGGAGCGAAGGTTTGTGGTGCCATTGGAAGGAAGGAAGATTAGGGTTTAATGTCCCGTTGACAGCAAGGTCATTGGAGATGGGGCACTAGCTTGGATTGTTCCAAGGCTGGGGGTGGTATCTGGCTGTACCCATTCAAAGGAACCATCCCGACATTTACGTGGAGTGGTTTAAGGTAATCACTAGTGCCACTGGGTACACAACACAGCACAATCGTCTGTGGTTCACATAGCTGGTAATTTGAACAGCAGCCACAACTTTTTTGCTTGTGGCTGTTCCCTATCTTTGAGGTCTCTGTGACATTACGTTTCAACCACATGTTTCCCATACTGTCTTTACCTTTCTCAATACTGAAAGCGCTAGACTGTTGCCCAGGCTAGCGTGTTCTTCAGATCTCACACCCACTGAAAACATCCGGTCATGGGTTGCGGAGAGACTGGCATGCCACCACTTGCCAGCCGCTAAAGTTGATAAACTCTGGCATAGGTGAAGCACTGTGGAATGACATACCTGTATCTGTCATACAGCTCAGTTTCACTCAATACCCAGCCAAATGATAGCCATTATTGCTGCTAGATATGACAGATTTGTGTAAAAAATCATGTACTATTACTATGTTGCAGTATGTGCACAGTAAGTAAAATCTCTTTGTTCACTATCCTTCCTAATTTTGCAATATGAATAGCCAGCTGTGTACGTGAACGGGAGAGCATAACATTTCATATGTAATGGCTCTTCAGTAGTTTCTCTGTTCCTGCTAAGTTTTGTTCAACAGCGTGATTTCAAATTTTGCAATTTGCAGATGATCTAATTTTGTTTTGCAAAGTGAACAATGCTGTTGACACAACACAAGTTCCTGTCCTTTTCTACAAGGACAATAACTTATTTGACTGGAATAAATTGAAAATACAGTGCATTGCATGACATGGAAGTGGTGGTTAATGCAGAAGTTGCTAAACTATTTTATCACATGCAAGAAACAACTAGTTAAGGATGCTCAATAAACGGGTGTTATTGCTTTTCATGTCAGAAGCTTCAATATAAAGAAAAATAAAAAATAAATTAAAGAACACACAAAATGAGTTACTTAAACATTTCTGACTGTTAGTGCATGGAAAACTACACCAGAGATTACCAGAAGTGTGAAACCTCAGTAGAGTTAAGAGCTGCCTGAAATAGATCTTACTCGGTGGTGGACTGGCACCAGAGTAAGTGGTTCATGCTTTGAGCAACTCTACAGTTGCAGTAGGTTGTAACAATTGGAAATCTCCTTTTTTTTTTCATTGCACATGGATCCACCAGCTCCAGTATCCCACTTCTCTTGGTGGTAAGGAGGGATATTTTCCGGTGGTTGGGGCCATCTAGGATTATTTATTGTTTGTTATTTCTGCATTTTCATTCTTGCTTTCGATGGAGTCATTTGCAAGATGCTGATGGTTTTCATTTACTGTTTCCTGAATATTAGTCTCAGGACAGTTGCTACATGATCATATAATGGATGAATGGACTTGATGCCCAGCTTTGTTCTTTCCACACTGTCAGCAATTTAGTGTTGGATGTTTGGGGGAGCACTACCTGTCAGCTGATACATTTTGGCAAGTGGTGTAGACCACAAACATAGTTTGTGGCTTGGAGACCCATGTACTTCTGATCAGCTTCCTAAGGATGTTTTTTCTGGTTTCCACTTTCAGTCTTGTGGTATAGCTATGCTGCTCATATGACAAGGTGCAGTCAAGTGTTTTGGATGTTGTATAGTATCCAATTGCACTCCTCGGCAAGAGCTCCCAAGGCAATGATGTTCATGTCTGTGTTTACCACGAGAAACACGAATTTGAGTTTTATCTGGTTATGGATGAAATTGATTCTTACTCATTGTGCTCAAAGCACCTTTCATGCACGCTTCCACTTCTGCAAAGGACTTAGCTTGAGTTTCCAAAGCCATATCACCTGCATAGAGAAACTTCCTGGTGTGCTCTGGAGGTGGTTAATTACAAGTATAGATGTTAAAAGAACTTGGGACCAATACACTTCCATGTAGTAACACAATTTTTTATGCATTGCTGTCAACTTTATTATCCATGAAAGCAAACATATACCCTTCTGTTTTTCTGAGTAATTGTTCAATGAGTGTGGTGAAACCATAGTCCTTAGTAAATCCATAGAGTTTTTTTTATATCAATATACAATGACTGACTGAGTACTGGCAGCTATTAGATCGGTGAAGGCTGCACTTGAATCATTGTTTTGAACCAATCCAATATATACTGGGCGAGATTAAGAATCTGATACGTTCAATTCTTTCCCGGTCTGAAACCTGCTTGTTGATAAGCACTCTAAGCTGTAAGTGATTCAGCAAAGTCTGTCAAGGATTTTGTGTAAATGTCATAGTAGTGATGTTGGTATCAAGCTTTTAGCATCTGTTGGTGGTTTATATGGCTTCAGAATGGATGTCGCATGTGATTTTTGAGTGATATGTTTCAAAGTAGTAATTGTAGAGTTCCATGATCCATTCTCTTACTTTCTTTGTGAAATGTTTTATGTGCTCCACACTGCAGTCATCTGTGCTTGCTGATTCTATACTGAATGGCTGTTTATGTTCTTTAGTACAAGTTTTATGTTCTTTAGGCCGCCTTGTTTTATGGCATTGAACTCTTACCTGTTTTTCAGGCTTGATGATGTTTGGTTTGCGGGGCAGTCATCAATGCCTGTACAAATTGCCAATCTTTACACAGTCCAGTCTAGCCACTTTCACAAATAATGATGAAATGAAATGAGGAGGACAACACAAACACTCAGTCCCCAGGCAGAGAGAATTTCAGGCATGGGCTAACTAATTGGTAGTGACCTTTGGATGCCATATAATAGTTGTTCAAACCTCTACAGAAGCTCTTAAGAACTCTCCATGCATTCTGACTATTCTAGCTCCAATCCTTTGCCTTCATCATTTTTACCCACATGTCTTGTTTGTCTTTAGATATTGCTGTTAGGAATCATTCTCCAGCTTTGAGTTTTCTTCTTGAAAGGTTATTTATTGCAATGATTGAAAACCTTCAGTAGCTTTTCAGTGTCTGATGATAAACATTTCATATGCTGTGGTCTCCAACCTCTGAGTATTACAATACCATGAACAATATTTCTCAGTATCCACAAACTCATCATATGAAACAGGGCCAGGCTATGTATGGGTAAATATTCATCCAAGGATGAAGTAAATTTTTTACAGTCAGCTTTCTTAAAATTATATTTTTTAAGAAAGGGAATAATCTGTCTGAATTTCTGTATTTATTTGGCATACAATTATGCAATGTTAGGTACTGCAGCCCAACTTACTGTTTTGAGTTTTGCCTGATTTGCTCACTTTCAAAGAAAAGATGAGGATTGTAACCTCTTTTCAAGTAAGCAGAGTCAGATTGATACTGCCCAAACCACAATAGTATTTCCATTTCCCGTATAGTATTTCCATTTCCCGTATATATCCATGCCATAAATGGCTGTTGACCATCACACACATGATGATTTGGTTCTGAAAGTGGTTTTATAAACTGTGGTCACGATGCCATTAATCACCTCCACTGTAAGACAGTAATTTATTTTTTACTGCTGTTACTCACATAAAGAGAACCTGTGCTATGCACGGAAAAGATGATGCTGCCTTATTGTCTATGTGGATGATTAGCTGCAAGGGGCATACATATATCTTTGGACAAGCAGTGTCATATTTCTGTGAATCTCTTGAACGCAAAGCATGTCACACGTGGTTGAGTATCTCTTTTTGATTTGTAGATGTTGTGTGATCTTTGATGCTAAGAATGGCTGTTGTAAGGTCTTTGTGGATACGAGGATGCTTCTGGAGGGAAATGACCAGCTAGTAGTTAATACTGTTGCCCAGGATATGCTCAAATGAATTACAAACTCGTTCTTTCGGGAGTCTTCTTTTGTGTTCTCCAATAGGTGCCAAGCTCATAATTGCTTCTGGGGAAAACCTAAGACATCATCTTATCACAATATTATCTGGTAAAAATAGACTATACTCTATTCTACAGCTAATGTCAGCTATGGCCTGCTTTCCTGGAGCCTGGTACTCTAGAAGAAAAGACTTAAAATCACTGCAGCATACAAAACGGTGACTTATTGCACACCCTTGGAGTAATGATAGTTTTCAACATTAACATATTCAGTGGAAGCGATGAAGAATACGGAACAACCCGTAAGCTTTGACTGGTGACACTATCAATCAGTATAGCATCTATGATGTAGCATAATAAAAGTATAGTAAAGTCATACAGCATGATTGACTGGGAGATCTCTACGGAGAGGTTCATCCATCTGAACTGGAAAGCTGTTTTCCATCCTTCGCATTTGTAGGCACCTTCCCTTCATGAAGCATGAGCGTTGTGCATTGTTGAAGTATAAGTGTTGAGTTTCTGTGACTGTAATGGGCGTGTATGGAGTGTGGTGTCACGTATGTGTTTGATGATGGTGATGGTGGTGGTGGTGATGATGGTGATGGTGATGGTGATGGTGATGGATGATGATGGATGATGAGAGAAGAGAGACGGTGAAACCTGGTGCTGGCATATAGCCTATTCTTCTTGAATAGCACTGAGGGGGCTGCTGAGCTTAACTTCCCCATCTTATGGATGGATCACCATCAACAGTATTGAATACCCTCATTTCACGAGACGCTGCAGAGAGGTTTGGCATTTGATCTAGAACATTCGCACTCAGACTAGTGATCAAGAACTTTATGCCACCACCCGTCTTGCTTCCTCTGCTGTAAAGGCAAAGGGAAAATTGAATTTACAGTTAAATCGGTACAATGAAATGAATACTCTCAGCTGCATACAGGCGTTGATATGCGTCAACGGGGACAGTTGAAAATGTGTACCCGACTGGGACTTGAATCCGGGATCTCCTGCTTACATGGCAGACGATATCCATCTGAGCTACTGAGGACACAGAGGGTAGTGCGACTGCAGGGACTTATCACTGGCATGCCCTCTGTGAGACCCACGTTCCCAATTTATTGTCCCGCACTATATTCGTAGTGCCCCTGCCCACTACACTCGTTACTCGCAGCTTTACTGATTCCCGTAAGAGTTTGGTCATTGTGTGTGCATCCGCACAGAAGATGGTCAAATGGCTGGTGAGCCTTAACTATATAGATGAAGACGGTATCTGTTCTTTCGTACATGTCTGAATTATGTGTTTGTATTGGTCATGTCCAGAAGAAGGTGGGCACCAGGTTGAGGAAGTTGAAACAAAGTTTGAGAGGCAAGAAACTTTCTGAGGTAAAACCATAAGAGGCAGGATGACAGACAAAACGATTGATGAACTGCAGCAGTATTATGGGATGGCCATTGGAAATAATACTGAGGATTTGGTGAAAATGAAGCAGGCAGTATGGGCTACCTTCTTCCACAGACTGTCAACTGATGAAAAACCTGTACACCACCTTTGCCCTCCGGGCCCCGATTTATACCTAGTACTCAAACAATTAAATGCAGCCAAAACCTCTCAGACAAACAGAAGCTAAACGATATCAAAGTTAGCGTAAGGAGGGCTATGCGTGAAACGTTCAGTGAATTCGAAAGTAAAATTCTATGTACCGACTTGACAGAAAACCCCAGGAAGTTCTGGTCTTACGTTAAATCAGTAAGTGGACCGAAACAGCATATCCAGACACTCTGGGACGATGATGGCACTGAAACAGAGGACGACACGTGTAAAGCTGAAATACTAAACACCTTTTTCCAAAGCTGTTTCACAGAGGAAGACCGCACTGCAGTTCCTTCTCTAAATCCTCGCACAAACGAAAAAATGGCTGACATCGAAATAAGTGTCCAAGGAATAGAAAAGCAACTAGAATCACTCAACAGAGGAAAGTCCACTGGACCTGACGGGATACCAATTCGATCCTACACAGAGTACGCGAAAGAACTTGCCCCCTTCTAACAGCCGTGTACCGCAAGTCTCTAGAGGAGCGGAAGGTTCCAAATGACTGGAAAAGAGCACAGGTAGTCCCAGTCTTCAAGAAGGGTCGTCGAGCAGATGCGCAAAACTATAGACCTACATCTCTGACATCTATCTGTTGTAGAATTTTAGAACATGTTTTTCGCTCGAGTATCATGTCGTTTTTGGAAACCCAGAATCTACTCTGTAGGAATCAACGTGGATTCCGGAAACAGCGATCGTGTGAGACCCAACTCGCTTTATTTGTTCATGAGACCCAGAAAATATTAGATACAGGCTCCCAGGTAGATGATATTTTCCTTGACTTCCGGAAGGCGTTCGATACAGTTCCGCACTGTCACCTGATAAACAAAGTAAGAGCCTACGGAATATCAGACCAGCTGTGTGGCTGGATTGAAGAGTTTTTAGCAAACAGAACACAGCACGCTGTTATCAACGGAGAGACGTCTACATACGTTAAAGTAACCTCTGGCGTGCCACAGGGGAGTGTTATGGGACCATTGCTTTTCACAATATATATAAATGACCTAGTAGATAGTGTCGGAAGTTCCATGCGGCTTTTCGCGGATGATGCTGTAGTATACAGAGAAGTTGCAGCATTAGAAAATTGTAGCGAAATGCAGGAAGATCTGCAGCGGATAGGCACTTGGTGCAGGGAGTGGCAACTGACCCTTAACATAGACAAATGTAATGTATTGCGAATACATAGAAAGAAGGATCCTTTATTGTATGATTATATATATGATAGCGGAACAAACACTAGTAGCAGTTACTTCTGTAAAATATCTGGGAGTATGCGTGCGGAACGATTTGAAGTGGAATGATCATAAAAAATTAATTGTTGGTAAGGCGGGTACCAGGTTGAGATTCATTGGGAGAGTCCTTAGAAAATGTAGTCCATCAACAAAGGAGGTGGCTTACAAAACACTCGTTCGACCTATACTTGAGTATTGCTCATCAGTGTGGGATCCGTACCAGATCGAGTTGACGGAGGAGATAGAGAAGATCCAAAGGAGAGCGGCGCGTTTCGTCACAGGGTTATTTGGTAACCGTGATAGCGTTACGGAGATGTTTAACAAACTCAAGTGGCAGACTCTGCAAGAGAGGCGCTCTGCATTGCGGTGTAGCTTGCTCGCCAGGTTTCGAGAGGGTGCGTTTCTGGATGAGGTATCGAATATATTGCTTCCCCCTACTTATACCTCCCGAGGAGATCACGAATGTGAAATTAGAGAGAGATTAGAGCGCGCACGGAGGCTTTCAGACAGTCGTTCTTCCCGCGAACCATACACGACTGGAACAGGAAAGGGAGGTAATGACAGTGGCACGTAAAGTGCCCTCCGCCACACACCGTTGGGTGGCTTGCGGAGTATAAATGTAGATGTAGATGTAGAATTCATACAGTCATAAACATTCCATCTCAACAGCAGTCATGGATATCATAAAATTTATTTACAGGGACCTGGCAAATCCTGAATTACTGAAGAAGTGTCTGCATAGTCAGACTGAAAATCCCAATGAGTCGCTCAGTAATCTTATATGGACTCGCATACCAAAAAATGTTTTACTTGGAATGAAGACACTAAAGTGGGGGATCAATCATGCTGTTATTTCTTTTAATGATGGCAACATTGGTAGGGTGAAAGTGCTACACCATATGGGAATTAATCCTGGGGCAAACTGCATCAGAGAACTTGAACAGATGTACAAGGTTCGCATTGATAAAGTCGAGTATGCAGCACAGTTGGCCACTAAGGCGTCCAGACAGAAGAAAAATCTTAGAAAAAGATCAAGAGGATGACATACAGTATGGTGCATGATGTTTGAGTGACTAAAAATAAAAAAAATTAAGCATATATTGAGTGAGTTACAGTCTTTTGAAACTTTAGAAGCCATTCCTGAAAATTTACATTTTCTGTTGCATATTTTGCTAAACCTCAGAAATCACTTAGAGTATAGTATTAAAATTTTCAGGGAGTAATAACATACATATCCTGAGTCTACTGAACTAAAAGAAGAACATAATGTTATTTATAATTAAAATTATTTAGAATAATGTACAAAAAAGTACACAAAAATTTAACTGGTAATTAAAAAAAATTGTATTTCCGAAAGCAGTGGCTGAAATGTAATTATTGTAGTCCAGTAGACTCAGAACATATAGTTTAATGTCCTGTAAAATTTTCTTGTCAATGGCTACAGTGGTTCCTGAATACAGGGAAGCCAAGTCACTAAATTTAACATTGTTGGGATAGGGCGTTCCAACTCCCCTTAAGAGAAGCACATACTTAAGAGACATGTTATTATTTAAGCGGTAAAGTTACAAAGAACAATACAAAGAAAAATTAATGTGTGTCACTTTCCAATTTCTGGAAAATGTCCAGACATATTGAAAAATGCTTATATCACATTTCACTAGCCTGGTGGGAACTTATAATTGGTCTTACACAATTCCCAAGACAGTACAAATTGTAACAAAATAAAATTATTAATGGGTTTCTACAAGTGGACACACACATAAATCTGAAATCACAATACTTTGTGTTTTGATGAAAAAAATAATTCTAAGATCATTCATACCTGACACCCACTGCTTCAGACTTTCACAAAACTTTTTCTACTCACTACTTTCTGCATGGCAATAGCCAGTGCAAAATTTCTGCACATACTTCTTGTAGCTTGAGGGGAAAAAATTGAAATTTTTTACAAACGTAAATGCTGGTGAAATTTCAAATTTAGGTTGCATTATGTCAGACAAAAATAATAACAGTAATAATAACAGAAAGTATCTTACTTTCAACACATCAC
The DNA here is from genome assembly GCF_023864275.1 of Schistocerca cancellata. Lineage (NCBI taxonomy): Eukaryota > Metazoa > Arthropoda > Insecta > Orthoptera > Acrididae > Schistocerca > Schistocerca cancellata. The sequence continues at coordinate 262,433,085 of NC_064629.1, read as the reverse complement.
CGTCATATTTCCCCAGATGTTACAGAAGGGCTGTATCTTTATTGGAAAAAAATTAATAACGATTCTTGACTTACGGGAATATAGAAAATCATCTTAAGGTGGTGTGGTCCAAACAATGATTTTTAAATAAGTAAAACACTTTCTGACAGCCGATACAAGATTTATTTTTATCAAAACTATGATATTATTAACAAAAATAGAAAAATCACCCTGAGTTTTGATAGATATTGGATGTTCATTTGACATATATATCACATCATTGTTCAGAAGATCGTTCAGATCAGATTATGTAAACTGACACCTATAGTAAGGCTACATCATGAAAGTACGGAGCCAAAAGTTATAAATGTAATTGAAACATTTTCATTACATGGGTTAAATTTATTCAGGATGTCAAATTAGTGTCTTTGAACTACAGTTATTCTAGCAACACTTGTGTTAATTTAAAATGTACATATTCTGCAGTGAAACTATCAATGAAACTTCTTAAGAGAATATATGTTTTTAATCCACTGAGACAAATTATATTCTGGTAACTTCATATCTTTAATCATTAAAGTAATACATTCTGCCTAATGATGTTGATTTAGGTACACCAACAGCACATAAAATGTGACTTTTCATGCTTTCCCGGCGGATCTGTTGCAAATACGCTTCTTGGGTTTCCCACCGGATCATATTGTGTAACTCACAATATTTCATCTATGCAACTGCTCGACATTATAAGCTGCTGCTGCTGCTGTTGCTGCTGCCACTGCTGCAAGGTGCGACTGATGATAATCACTCGGCGGCACAGGAATTTATCATGCCGGGAGCAGGCAGTACATGTGTGCAGGAAGACTCTGGTAGTTGGAGGAAAGCGGCACTCCTGGTGCCCCCTGCTGGGAGCCACAGAAAGGCCATCAGCGTGAGTGCTATGGGCAATGGCTGTGCTGCTGGACGCTCGTGTGGTTAAAGTCTGAACTATATCTCCGTTGCGCATTGTGTCACTTGATGAATTGGAAGTTCTTTTTTTCGCTGTTTTGATTTAGGGGCAACCAGTGCTGGATTCCAGGCAGCACTTAGTTGAAAACCTGCATCCCTGTTGATAAGATTGTCCGCTGTATGGATATGTATGGCCTCCTTAACAACAGTCCCAGAAAGATGATGCTGGGGATAAAATTTCCATCTGTTCGTAAAGCTTACTATGTCCCGTGTCTAGGCAATGCTCCGCTACCGCTGATTTATCAGGTTGCATCAGGCGTTGGCTAATAGCAAAAAAGGAATGCTCAGCATCAATAGAAAAATTGGTTTTGTGCTATCACAAATTTTTAAAGCTTTTTCTGTTCTTATATTGAGAAGCACATCCACCAGTGAAATAATACATTTTCTTTACTTGTGGGAAGTGCTCTGCCAGCCACATAACCATTTCTTTCTGGACAGAATTCCCATATCATTACTTATAAAGCAGTGGTTCGCTATTACCAATGTACTTTTTTCGTTTACTACATAAACACACACAGGATGGATTGTACAGCTGCTTCTTGTCCAGTGATAACTCTGCATTTCATTCTAAATTACAAAACAGTAGTTTTCAGCAAAGTACATTAACAGAATTGCTTTTTCTGGGGTTAGATTTTCTTTCAATATTTTCAATGACACTTGGATTAAATGAGTGTGGTTTAAGTGCCTGTAGTTTTGTTACCAACAATATATATTCACCAACAGTTGCAAACTGCCTTACCAATTCTGCCTGATGATCCGTGTTTATCTAGTGGCAGAACTGCCCTGAATTCTAACTTTGTCTTTTGCTCCTGGTAACATTCAAGTATATTTGTCATTTTGGTAGAAATCGGTGACAATCTTCCCCATTTTTGGTTTAGGGATTGATAAAATACCTATTTCTGTTTTCAGTTTCCTTGCTTGTCAAACCACAGTTTTCTTTTGGCAGAGTTAAAGTTCAAATTTGAGTTTTTTCAGGTACTCTTACACTAGCCACTTTTTTATTTCATTAACAATATCATGGCATCAAAATCTTGGGCTTTGTTAACAATTTCATCATCAAATTTTTCTTCTCTGCAGTCAAAATCTTCAGTACTGCAATCAATGCCCGACACACTTTTCTTTCCAAAACATGCTTCACTGTTTCTAGCTTCTTTTTGCCATATGTAGCCTTGCTGTGATTTGGAATGGAGTGAAGTGTTAAGGGAGAGCACCCAATATCATATAAAGTTTTATTTGCGTCCTCGATACTTTGTCTTTTTAGTACTGATTCATGAAATTCACTTCTGGGTCATCTGTGGCATCATTTTCATTTCTTATCTCTGATGTTAGTTTTCTGTTCAAAAATCTTACGACATGTTGTGCACAGTTTTTAGCCTGGCTTTACATAGATTCTTTTTGCACTTAATGTTTTAGACAAAGACAAGCAAACTGACCTCAAAGATTTTTGGACTGTGTGTCTGTGTTTTTTGAAAGCTTCACAAGTTCTCTGATGACTTTCAAATACTTTTTAAGTAATATTATCTAGTCAAATGAAAGGAAATAAATTTTCACACTTAAAGTCAACTAGCCTACCTAGAATGGGTTATACTTAAATATGCTAATTTGATACCCATGCATCTGAAGCAGTGAGACAGTGAGTGGATGACCAGTTCCCATCACACCAAACAGTATTTTGATTTCAGATATGTGTGTCAATTAGCAGAAGACCCATTAAAATTTTTATTTTATTAGAAAGCTTAAAATGTAGGCAATTATTTAGGACCAAAATTAGGTTCCCAGCAGGTTGGAGAAATGTGACGCAAGCATTTCTCCATGTCCTCGCAATTTTCCTGAAATCGAAAATTGACATACATTAATATTTTTTAAAAATTTTCTTTGTGACTTTACTGCTTCAATAAATGGATATCTGTTGACTATATGCCTTACTTCTGAGGGGGGGGGAATCCAAATCAAAAGCTCCATAAACACCAGGGTTATGGGCAGTTATGTAGAGAAGTACCATTTTGCATTGACATCCTTGCAGAGCCCAGTTATCAGAATGTCACTACATTTAAAATTCGATATAAAATAAAGTTGTAGTCTGAGATGAAAATGAGTTTGCAGAAGTTCCTGTGTTATAAGTATAAGCAAATGTGCATAGTTTTGTGAAAGTCTGAAATAGAGATTACAAATCCTTGAATTATAGCGTGTTTTGATGTGGAATGAGCCTTATGTAATAGTAGTAGTAGTAGTAGTAGTAGTAGTAGTAGTAGTTTCATTTATCTATCACTTTTTGAAGGATATTGGACATGTAAAAGCATTACAGTTTAAGAACAACAGAGTAATGTATTTCACATATACAGGTGTCTACATTCTTACCGATCTAATTTGACAAGGATGGGACAAGTAGTCATCTGTGGCCTTATAGTAGGAATGTGAAGTAATTTAGGTAAACCACAGAAAACCTAAATCAGAATGGCCAAATGTAGATTGACATCTCCATCCTTCCGAATTCAAGGCCTGTCTGTTTAAACCAGTGCTACCTCAATTGATTTACCCAAAATGTACCATATTGTTTTGCTAGTAAGTTATTTAATAATGTAATGGGCTAATGCTACACTGTTCATTTCTTGCTATCAGTCTCTGCACTCAGTATTTTGTAATGTAACAAAACACATAGTTTGAAAGTTTTATGATCTAACATAAAACTTGTTGTTGTCATAGTTGTTGCCATCATCATCATCATCTATATTTTTATTTACTTGTTGATGTAAACATAGTAGGAACATTCTGGCAGAATGTGAATAATTTAGGACTAAAGGAGACCACTCACGGAATTGTATGAGCATTGAGCCATCAACAGGCACACACAAAAAGGGCCGGTGCTAGGATTTTTGGGCCCCAGGTAAGAGTTCTTAGGCCCCTCCCCCAATATTTTTTCTCAATTTAATTTAAGTTTTTTTTGTTTTTGATAAGGTCAGAAAGTTTTAAGACGAAAGGTGAAACAAAGACATTTTTTAGAAACATTTTCAATGCTTGCAGTTTACATTCATTTGATACTGTACAAAATTATATACTCTTTCCAGCTTTTTTAGATGTGAACTCTTTTATAATCCTACTGTAATCTAATGAGGAGGCTTAACTCTGACTATTGTAATCATAGCTAATGTGACAAGGTACTCTTGCCCCATTACAGTTCTTAACTTTTGCAAGAGCACTGGATGACTGCTCTGCTTGGGCAACAGTAACAGGCAAAGTGCAGAAAATAATAAGGCTACCATTATATATGGAAACATGCTATTAAAATTGTACTTACGAAGTGTGTTGAGAAGGCCAGAGGGGGAAGTGGCTCAAACTCAAAATTAGCTGCATGAATCTTCTCTGATTGCAAAATTTCTTGTTTCAAATCCTGCTTATTAACATATATACTGTACATAGATCCCATGTTTTCTATGCTTGCTGATAGTGTAAAATTGTCTAGGTTTATTTAGTTCCATAAGAAATCAAATGTGTCCATAATGTTATCTGTGGCAGCATATCTTATAGTTAAGTTTGCTACAACTGTATCTAGAATAACATTGAAAACATTTATTTTAAAACTGTCCTCTGGGCTCCGGTTGAAATCTTCGCCTGGTGTTTCATCTACAGAGTGGTTTCTATTGCCTTACCATTTCTCTGTACCGTGAGTCTTTATGTTTAAGTCTAGAGATATTCCAAAATTTTCTGCTCCCTTGCAAGATTTTGTGTAAATAGTATCCCAGCTATTTTTCAGTTTACTTCATTCTTCCACTAGACTCGTAATATGGTCATTTTCAGCATCTGTAGTCACTTCCCTGGCTTGAAGCACATTATTATGTGTATTGCAGCTAATAATTTGTACCACATTGAAGACATCAAGACACATTGATATGATTCCAAATATTTCTGAATCTCACGTAGTTCAGCACATGCCCCTGCAGTCAAATTAAAATTTAAAAAAAGTTCAACTGCCCTTTGTAATTCTGGCAAATGCATAGCAGGTGGACACATGGCATCAATCCACACAGACCATCTCGTTTCCAGCAGTTTATGAAAGGTTGATCCAATATTTTCTTTTAAAGGGGCCCTCACATGTTCAATAATATTGTCAAACTGTCAATATACTGACCACCTGAGAGTTTGTATTGACGTATTGTCAGTCCTAGAAATATTGATGAGCAGTATTGATGGACCTCAAAATATTCTCAATATTGTCAGTACACAGTGAACGTTTTAGGTCAAATATTGACTGTTTGACAATATTCTTCATTCAGATGTTGCCACAGCTTCATGAACCAGCCGTGTGGTGTTAGTGTGCACAGTTTATTTTTTTCAATTTGCCATGGTATATATCATACCTTAGGTTCAATTTTTGAGGAGTCTTATAACACAAAAAATTTTAATAGGCTTGTGCAAGGATAATAATTGTATATGCCACTTCAGGATGATTCATGGAGGATTCTCTATAACATGGATTACTTCAGTAATTTGGAAGTATAGTATAGATTGTTGTCACACAGCAGTTTTGCAAAACACTCCCATTATGAAAAATACGCCATATATCTGCAGTGACTAGTAAGATGTCTGGGAAATGCATGTCAGTTTCACCAAATTATCAGAATGCGCAAAAAGTTTGATGTTAATTTCCTGAACAGGTCCTTGCCAGGCAGATATAATTGCTTCATAGGTTTCCATAGAATTTTACTAATTGTGCTTGCTGATATTACAGAACTAAACTTCAAGCATTAGAATGGTCTTTCTGTTGCCAGACATCTCTAAGTTAATCCTAATCTCTTGTGTCATATGCAATTGCATCTGTCATTAACATATTTTGCTTTTTTATTTTATCTTGTACCAACACTAATAACTTGTCATACATTGCAGAACTCATCAGAAAATAATGTATAAAATCTTTTGGGTCCATGATTCTGATTTCATTCAGAAAATTAACATGTGACCAGTGGCCCCTTTTTTCAACCAATCTCGGACCCATTTCCTCTTTATCATTGTTTTCTGTTGCTTGCAGGCGATAGCTAATATAATTGCAGCACATGCTTTTTTCTGGGCACTCGACATCTTACCCTCATGAAATCATGTTGCCAGATTGACAGTTTTTGTCAATATTATTGAAGGTGTGTGGTCGCTTCAATATGTTGATAGTTTGACAAACTAGTATTGTCAATACATATTGAACGTGTGCAGTTCCCTTAAAACTTTTTGTCCTTGGGGACTAGAATGAAAAAAATTATGTTTTCGAAAGAAGTGACTGGATCCTCGCAGATATCTGGAGCATGGACACCACAGAGACTTAATGAATGAGCACAGCAAGGAGAAAAAAATAACAAATTGATTTTCTTGTGGTATTTGTGCTTGAGCTCCCTGATAGTTGCTACTCATATGAGTGTAGTTCATGTTCTCTTAACTGTGCTGTAAGCCATAACATTTCAGCTCATTGCAAATGATTTGATTGATTTAGACCATCTTTGGATCACAGTCAACAAAGTCAAGAAAACACTCTCTAATTCAGAATTGACTTTCTTGTTATTCACTACTTAGGCCTTAAATAAGTTGTTTTAGTTTCCCTTTTTTCCTACTATTGTTTATTTTCTCCCTGCAGGTTATGATGTACACGGAGTTTTTATGAAGAATTGGGATGTAATAGATGAGACTGGTGCCTGTACATCCCAGAAAGATGAAGAGGATGCAGAATGGGTTTGTAACAAGCTACAAATTCCCTTTCATCGTGTAAATTTTGTCAAAGAGTACTGGATTGATGTGTTCAGGTAATTTTTCTTGGAATCATTACTTTGTATGGATAGTTTGGTTGAAATAAGGCCAATGTAGAAGTAAATCACATAAGATTTGGGGGGGGGGGGGGGGGGGGGCAGAGTTGAGTCCCATTTGAGCATGCACTTTTAAATTATCACAAATGATCAAAAATAAGTGAACAATGCCCTTTATTCCTTGAGAAGAAAAAGGTGCAGAAGGTAATATTAGTGAGGTATCTAGAGGATTAAAGGAGATGAATAGCCTATACTAAAGCAAAGACGACCTGCAAGGCCTTGAAAATTCCTGCAGTCATATGTCAACTCCAGATTTTAAATCACTTGTAGTGTAGGTCGATGCCCCAGTTACAAACTAGGGTTAATTAATTTTGGAAAGAAACCTTTGTCACACAAATGTCTAATTGAAAAAAGTTGTACCCATGAGGAAATAGGCTGGTTCCTCAAAATGAGTGACAGAAACTTTCAGTAAACTGTCACAAAGAAAACAGTATTTTTTTGGTACTCTAATAATTATTTAAATAAACATAAATTTTTAATAAGACACATTTCCACGTTGGATCAGAAAGTATAAAATCATTTCTCTTAGCCCCATAGAGGTTCCTAACTGCCTACAGATAGACTTGAAAATTTGTGGTTGTGAATTGTTAATAGCTGTGAAAATACTTCTAAGCTTAAAAAAAAAAAAAAATGTGGTGCCCAAGCTATACATAATTAATGTACAAGTAGTTCAACCCTATACTATTATGTACTGCATATGCCCATTGTTTCCTCCTCACTTTCTTTCCATCTCCTCCCCCCTCTCTCCGACCAACACCATCTTCCTCCCTATATCTGCCTATCTCCTTCTCCTCCTGCCAATCTCTGTGTTCATCTCCTCCTCCACCATTTTCGTGTCTATCTCCTCCTTATCACACATCCTGTCCATCTCCTCCTCCCTGTCTCTCTCTGTCCATCTCTTTGCCTGTCTCTTTCTCTTCCCTCTCTCCTTTTCTTCCCTCTCTCCTTTTCTTCCCTCTCTCCTTTTCTTCCCTCTCTCCTTTTCTTCCCTCTCTCCTTTTCTTCCCTCTCTCCTTTTCTTCCCTCTCTCCTTTTCTTCCCTCTCTCCTTTTCTTCCCTCTCTCCTTTTCTTCCCTCTCTCCTTTTCTTCCCTCTCTCCTTTTCTTCCCTCTCTCCTTTTCTTCCCTCTCTCTGTACATTTCCTCCTGCCCCCCTTTCTTTTCCTCTCCTCCTCCAACATTCCTCTGCCCATCTCCTCTTCCCTCTCTCTGTCCATCTCTTCCTACTCCCTCTCTCTCTGTCCATTTCCTCCTCCCCTTTGTGCCTGTCCGCCTCCTCCTCCCCCTTTTCTCTCTGTCCATCTCCTTTGCCCCCTCTCTCTGTCCATCTCATGCTCCCCCTCTCACTACCTTTCTCCTTTTCCCCCCCTTCTCTCTGTTCATCAGGTATACCTCCTGCATTGCAGCATGCCATGCTTTGCCAATCTTTTTCACCTCCACCCAAACTCCTACTGAAGAGATCGACAAGAAAGTAAGTTAAACATGAGTGAATATTTTGGAGTGGGAAGGAACACAGGAGAGGTTACACTTCGGCTTTGGATAGAGCCGGTGTGCGCACAAGTTTCAAGGCCAGATGCAGCTGGAGCTGCACAATAGTGGAGTGACACAATCTGACCAAGATGAGATACATATATTTTGTTAACACTGTTGGAGCCCAAGGGCTGGCTGGGGGAAGAATGGTAGTGTGCATCATGATGGAGGCATATCCCATTAGGGCAGTCTGTGTCTCAACATGAGTGACATTGGTGTCAATAGTAGCAGTTTGTGAACACAACACCTCAATAAGGAGGAAAGGGGAGGCGGGCACATGCTAAAGTGCATAAAGACTTTTACAGAGACAGTGAGCATGTTGCTGACTAGGGTTTACTTAGGCCAGACTGCTGCGGCCATCACCCTATGAAAAACAAAACTGCCTAGAAAACAGTACTGGACAGACAGACAGATAAGAAAGTGAGTTATTAAAAACATGCTAAAAAAAGCTAAATATATGTCTTCCCTTCTCTGAAGAAAGGAAAAGGTGCCAATAACAATAAAAGTTAAGCAAATAGAGAAATTGATATGTGTAGATTTCACAGTGGCAGAGTTCTCTGGCAGAAAATACTGTTACTTGGTTTGAAATTTTGTGAAGGAGCCAACACATCCATTGCTGTTATCTTTGTGCCCTCTCCACCATACCAGAAAGCAAAGCATAGGGATAAAAAGAAATTTTATTGGTAATTTGGCTCTTTTGTTTTACTGGAATATCATTGAATTTAGGAAAAACATCGACAAAGATCGATTTTGTGTGTGTGTGTGTGTGTGTGTGTGTGTGTGTGTGTGTGTGTGTCCAACAAACTCTAAGGCCAGTGACACATGTGTTGAAATCTTTGAACGGATAAAGATGATGATGATGATGAGCGTTTGGCGTCATTGGCCGGGAGGCCCCTCGCGGGGCAGGTCCGGCCGCCTTGGCGCAGGTCTTATTACATTCGGCGCCACATTGGGCGACCTGCACGCCGGATGGGGATGAAATGATGATGAACACAACACAACACCCAGTCCCTGAGCGGAGAAAATCTCCGACCCAGCCGGGAATCGAACCCGGGCCCGGAGGACGGCAATCCGTCACGCTGACCACTCAGCTACTGGGGCGGACACGGATAAAGATAATTCCTTTGTATGTATCACCCGATCATCCAGTGGATGATGAAGCTCGTTGGGGAAATATTCTGATCTTTTTCAAATTGGACGTTGACTCCATGTGTGTACTGACAAGAGCATTCCATTGAAGATTCTTGTCGTGGCCTTCCAAGAGGCCATTAGGATGGTAATTAGTGCATACTGAATTGTCCCTGAATCTGCTGTGTGTGCTGCAGCAGCAGAATCACCTCTTGCAGTATGACACCACCTGCAAAACATGCTACAGTTTGTTGTCAGTCAGTGTTGTTGTCCATCCTTCTTTTGTGTGGTTATTTAAAAATTGACTCCATGCTGCATGACAGAGTGCCTCCTAGCTTCGATAACCATCTTGGCACTGGCCAGCAGCGAATGTTGATGCCTGGTGAATGCTATGTCGCAATGCTGGGTCAGTATATTGCCGCAAGTGATCCATTTGATGGCATAGTGTCCGTATGCATAGGCTCATGTCTTTACACTCTTCCCCCCTCAAAGAATTCGGCCCACGGAATTCATTCTGTTGCTTCATCTAGAACAAGTTGATTCCTTATTTCATTGTAGACACTTCTGGTTGGTGTTCAGCTCATTACATATGTAATAGTCTACCTGTAACACTTAAACAGCTAAGTGTCATCCTCTCGGATGCAGGGCATTTCTAGCATTGATTGAACTGTAGTTGGGCTGCTGTGATGTGTGTGTGTTGTCCATAGCAGCGGGATAACAAATCACAGATGGTTGAGAATCCTATCTCAGAAGATTCTTGCTGTAACTACCAGTTTTGTGTGTGCACCGCTACATAGTTTGTGTGTGAAGTTTGTGCTTGATTCAGCCACTAGAAGCCACCCAGTGTACTAATACGACAGCAGTTGCGTGTGCAGCCTGCTGGCTGTGCGCCATTTGGGAATTAATGTCTATATAGGCCAGAGCGCAAGGCTGTGCCAGTCACTTGTGTATTGCTAATTGTATTGTACTTTGTCTTCCATGTGTGTGTACTGTTAGAGCAATAAATTAGTGTTCTTGAGTTAGAATAGTTCTACTAATGAATGAAGTTTTTTCACAGCTAGTTGCATTGTGTGCTTCGACTTGGTGATAATTATTCCAGTCTGTCAGAGAACAAAACAAATGAAATACATGGATACCTTTTTTCTGTGCCCTGCTCTGTGTAAACAATTTTTGGGTTCACTTATGTTTTGAGTTTTAAGTGATGTCAGACCTGTTCATTTTTATCAGACTTTTAATTTGTGTTTTTAGTCTGTTATGTGGACATGGTTGTTTGTAATTTTGTCCTAATGAGTAACCAAGCATAAAAAGTGTGAACATTAAAACTCATATATTTTACTGTGATTCCATTTTTAAATATACGTGTAGGATGCTAATTTTCAATTATTTTTATTCATGAACCAGTCTCCCACAAGGGTGTGTCAGTTTTTCACTCGGTTTTAATTTTGACATTTTAACGATGTTTGTGGACAACTGGCTGTGTATGTGGTTTCCATATATGCCTTGTTACTTTATGGTTGCCCATTTTGAAATGTCTTAAAATGCAAACCAGAAAAGTAAGCGGTAATATTCTACAATCCACAGAATTAGTTATATTTGCAGAAGCTGTTATGGATAATCATGATCGATAATTTGCTTGCTATTTCAAAATACAACAAAAGAAACCAGCTCCTCATCCATGCCCTGAAGATCCAGGAGATGTTGATTGGCCTCTGTGTCATCCTCTGCCATTCGGCATTATGCAGAAGCAGTGTAGAGGGCATTTGGTCAGCCCACTGCTCTCCTGACTGTTTTGCTGACTTCCCAGATCCTGGAGCTGCTACTTCTCATTTAAGTATAGGTCCTCAGTAAGCATCATGAGGGTGAGTTCATCCGGTACCAATCTCCCACCGTGGAAAAATCGTTGGCAGTACTGGTACCGAAGCTGGGTCCTGCACGTGATAGCCACGTACACTGACCACTGAGGCGCAGAGGTGGGTTTCAAAATAAAATGCCTGGAAAAAAAAAGTGGCGCATCAAAAAGGAGAGGAGAAAACAAAACTTCACGGATTGAGAGAATGTATGATGTTATTCTGATGATTAAGATATCAAGTCAAATTTATGAAAAAATTGGCAATTTGAGCCCACTTTCTGGTATGATGTTGCACCCGCTCTAGCTTGGATATAGACACTGATTTGATTGGGAAAGGCATTGTATAACAGTTGTATCCTCACTAGTGGCAAGCTGAACCACACCTGTTGTAACAGGTCCTTGATATCCTGGATGCTGGCAGTGGAACAGAGTATGTTTCCAAGTGTGCCATACATATTTTCTATCAGGATAGATCTGGATATCTCAACATCATGCTGAGAGATCACAGCGATATGTGTCATATGTGGACCAACACTGAACTATTGAAGAATGGCACTAGGATACTGTTGCATGAAAGGTAACACATGAGGATGCAGGATACCCATGACCTAGTGTAGTGGCATCAGAGTTTCCTCAAGCACTACCAGCCATGACCTGAAATTACACCATTATATGTATGGTGTCTGTTCTTTTGGACGGACCCAACACTCGACTTACACAGCTTTACATTCAAACAAAAGTGAAATTTGCTTGACATAGCTACTTTGGGCATTGAAATAATTTGACAGCTGCACTTGAAAATTTGTGACTGGATGGGGACTTGAACCCAGATTCTCTGCTTCTCACAAGTGGTCACTTTGACGGCCTTGGCCATCCAGACATGCTTCTCATCCAGATCAAATTCCCAAGTGATTGATGTTGTGACCCCGTTCACTTTTGCCATTGCCTGTAGTGTCATCATTTTCCCACAAGGGGACAAATGATGATTTGCATGAAAATGAATGGGTTCACAAGAGCAGTGGTTAGCAGCACTTGGAATTTGATTTGGACGGGAAGCGAGCCTGCATGACTGAGGCAGTCAAGGCGATTGTTTGCTAGAAGTGGATTATCTGGGTTTGAATCCCAACCCAGTCTCAAATTTTCAAGTGGAGCTGTTGAATTATTTCAGTACCCAAAGCAGCTACATCATACAAATATTACTTTAGTTATGAAATCATACCCGGTGGCTCCTCACACAGTGATGCACAGAAGTAACACTGCTGTACCTCTTCAAAACTGGAGTAGTGGACCTCTCCCCAGGTCACCACTACACTTGCCGATGATGGTCATTTGGGTGCAGAACTGCAATTCATCACTGAACATGATGGAATGCCTATCATCAGCAGTCCATGCTTCCTGGACATGGAACCACTCTAAGCGCAGCCGTTTATGTTGTGTTAATAACAGACTATGGATAGGATGGTAATTCCCTTGTCTGGCTGCTGCTAGTGTCCAACCATAGTGCGGGATGACACAGAATTTTGCAGGGAGGCCATTCCTTGTTCTCAGAAGGTAGACACAGATGTGAAAGAGTTGCAATGGGCTTGGTGCACAATGTGGTGATCCTCACTTGTTGTGGTCAGATGTGGTTGCTAGAACTGTGATGACAAGTATACCTGCCCTGACATTCCCAAGTAGATCAACATCGAGACATTGTCAGCTACAAATGCCCCAAAAATATGGATATTGCATGATTTGACCAGTCAATCAAATGAGACCCACAGTGAGGCCCCTTTCAAACTCTGTTAGGAGATGATAACACTGTTTCATATGAGTATGCAGTACCTCCTTGTCCTCCTCAGTGATCACTCAACTTCTGGCGCCTATTGCTTCCCTTGTATCACCTGCCAGGCCTGGTAACAACACTAAACATGAATAAAACTGATACATTCTGGTAGCTCTTCTACTTGTCACAGAAAGTTGCAACTCTAATCATTTAAATACCTGCTGATGGTGTATACAGATATGAAGTTATATTGACATCTAAGCATGTCTTCTTGGTGCTTCACTCTCTTTGTGAGGCAGTATATAATGGAGGTTAGTTAACATTATCCAGAAATAAAATTGCAGTGAAAACAGATCTACAGCAAACTGGCTGTGGCAATCCAACAAAACAACTATTATTTAAAACAAATGTTGATGGTGTTGAGACAGCAACCAGCCACAAATTTATTTTAGGTTCCTTTATTCAGAAGGTACCATTATACCAGTTTCGAATCATTACAATTCATCGTCACACGGATTTCATACTTTCATTAGAACACGTGGTGCATTTTTTGTTGATTAGTTGTCCTAAAATATAAATACATAATTATAAGTACGCCACACAGATGGCTGCATTACAGATTTGCATTGGGATGTGACTGACGTGAAATGTCGGTTTGGAGCATTTGTTTTCATAGTTGGATGAAAACTACTATGCTATGAGCGCTTTTCGCTTGCTGTGTTAAGAGATAAGTAAATTAGCTATAATTAATTGTTTTTGCTGTATATTCTATAGTATTTACATGCATTAGTGTCAGATAGACTTGATAAATTGAAGGTTTCGGTTTTTATTTGCATCTGAATAGGAAAAGTGAAGTTTCTGTTTAGGACAGTTTCACGTGTACGCAAAAGTTTGTTTACATTCTTAACTGACGTTAAATACACGAGATTATCAATTAAGTCAGTGTACAATACTCAGTATTTATGTTTATTAGTGTCATTTAGACTCGATACATTGAAGGTAGCAGATTTTATACGTTTTATTAGGAAAAGTGATACTGACAGTGAATTCTAACCTCACTTGTATACGTTTGACTAACACAACCTGCGAGTGTAAACTGTTAAGCTAACATAAAATACATGGTAAATTAGTGTTACACTACAATATCTGAGCAAATCTGTGTTATAATACAACTGCTAGAGCCCTTCTTACATACGGTTTAGTTAGCAGAAAGCTAAAACTCACCTCGCCATCTGCTTAAATTCCTTAGCTTGTTGTGGGCTTTAGTGATCATGTACTGTAAGCCCATCGGTTCCTGTAGAGTAGAATTCATATTTATGCTTTACTTTCTGAACTTTTATTGTTAGCTAAAGGTTTTATTTTGTACCTGCATCTGTCAGTGTACAGTGCTCAGTATTTACCTTTATTAGTGTCATTTAGACTCGATACATTGGAGGTAGCAGTTTTTATAGTTTTATTAGGTCTTTTTCACAAGTTTGTTTACATTATAAATATGAGGGCTATTCAGTAGGTGTAGCTTATCGTAGGTTACTCTTTAATTCTTTAATAATATTCACTAGATAGCCCCTAGCAGGAAAATAAGCTCCAGATCTAGCTTCTACCATACTACTTCATTGTTTTTCATTGTTGAGTGTCCTTTCTGCAACTAGAGTGTAGTTGTTAACCTTGTGTGGTAGTAGGTTTCCTTAAGTTTCTTGTAGTAAATCACATATTAGCTAGATGGATAGGGACTGTGTCTGTTGTGTGCAGATGCAGGAGGAGTTGGCCACAGTCCAATACGCAGCTGGAAGCTTTGTTGGTCACAGTCAGCAGGCTCAAGAGTGCCCACCTTGAGATGCGGTGGGGATGGGGTGCCTGGGGCAGCCTCTGCTGTTACTAGATGTGCAGGGGGGGATGTTGCAGCTCTCTCACTGAGCCAACCTCAGGTGCGACTGAGCTGGCTGGCACATTCTCACTTCAGTGCGGCTGGAAGACTGTGTCGAGGTCTCGAGCCTCAAGGCAAAGGCTGCATGGGGGATGCAGGCTCCTCGCAAAACCCATGCACTTTGCTAATAGATTCAGAGTGCTATCCTGATGCTGGGGGGGGGGGGGGGGGGGGGAGGGAGGCTGAGCTGGATCAGAATGCACCTTCTGCCAGGATAGTGGCCGCTCCTTCAGCAAGGTCTGGACAGGCACGTGGGGATAGGGGTTTGTTAGTTACTGGGAGCTCCAATGTTAGGCGGGTCATGGAGCCCCTTGGGAACATAGTGGCTAGGGCAGGGAAGAAGTCCAACGTTTACTCAGTGTGCTTGCTGGAGGGCCTTTGTCCGTGATGTGGATGAGGCTCTTCCGGTGGCTATCGATCATGCAGGGTGCAGCCAGCTGCAGATTGTTGCACATATTGGCACCAATGATGCTAGTCATTGGGGTTCCGAGGAAAATCCTTGGGTCCTTTCAACGTCTGGCTAAATTGATTAAGGTGGCCTCCCATCTCTTGAGGAGTGGAAGCCAAGCTGACAATTTGCAGCATTATACCCAGGGTGGACCAGGATCCTGTGGTCTGGAGTCGTGTTGAGAATCTAAACCAGAGGCTCTGTCAACTCTGTGATGAAAATGGTTGTAGGTTCCTCGACCTACGCTATGGGGTGGAACGTTGTAGGACACCCCTTGATAGATCAGGGGCGCACTACACACAGGAAGCAGCTTAACTTCATGGGTAACACAGTACTTGTGGCATGCACATAGTTTTTTTAGATTCCCCCCCCCCCCCCCCCCCCCCCCCCCAAAGGAAACAAACCGTTGGCCTGAAAAATTACCTGTTCATGACACTGATGTGGGTGCGCCAACTGTAAAAATTGTTAGTTCATCTAAACAGGTCATTTCAAAGGATTTAAACAGGCTAAATTTCATTTTAGTAAATTATCAAAGTTCTGTAGCAAAATCCCCGAGTTACTCTCCGAAATAAACAGTAGTAATGCCAATATTGTATTAGGTACCAAAAGCCGGTTGAAACCAGACATAAATAGCAGTGAAATTTTGAACTCGGATTGGACAATGTTTAGGATGGATAGGACTGATTCTATGGGAGGTGGTGTGTTCATTGCAATTAAAAGCTTTTTAAACGCAATTGAGATTGATACTGAGGCGGACTGGGAAATAGTCTGGATAAAGCTGTCAATCAGACAAGGAGTGACCGTAGTATTAGGATGTTTTTATAGACCACCAGCATCCGCAAAAAATGAAATAAATATCCAAATTATCCATTAGTTATAGGTGGAGACTTTAATCAGGTGTCCATTGACTGGGAAAATTACATGTTTATCACAGGGGGAAGAAGCAAAGATCCATATGAAGTTACTCTAGGAGTGCTCTCAACATACAACCTTGAGCAATTGGTTAGAAAACCAATTGGAGATGGGAACATATTAGATATCTTGGCGACAAACAGATCTGATCTTTTTGAAAAAGTTAATCTAGAAGAAGGTATTAGCGACCATAATGTTGTTGTGGCTTCTATGTCAGTAGAAGTTGCAAAAAAAAGAAACAGCGTAGAGTTTTCTTGTGTGGGAAGGCAAATAAAAGTGTCATTAATGAATATATTCATAGTCAGCTCTAAGCATTCACCACGGGGCACAAAGATATTGAGCATCTTTGGTCGGAATTTAAAGGTGTTGTCCACCACATGCTAGAGAAATATGTGCCTAGCAAAAATATAGGGGTGGGAAAGGATCCACCTTGGTACAACAAACATATTAGGGAGTTGCCGAGAAAGCGGAGAATTTTGCACCGTCATTTTAAACATAGTCACTGCTCCGCTGACAAACAGAACTCGTGCGAAATGAAAGCAGCTGTCAAAAGGTCAACGATAGATTCTTTTAATGAATATGAAACCAATATTTTATCTGCAGATTCTAAAAATAACCCCAAAAAATTTTGGTCATACGTAAAGTCTATGAACGCTTCAAATAATTCGATAGCTTCTCTTGCTGACAGTACGGGTAATGTAACGGATGACGATAAATAGAATATCGAAATTCTAAACCAAGCTTTCAAAAACTCATTTACGATAGAGAACTGCAGCACCATTGCCCCTTTCAGTTATCAAACAAACGCAAGGATGGCCGACGTAGTGCTTAGTGTATCTGGGATTGTAAAATATTTAAGATCCTTAGATGCCAGGAAGGCATCTGGCCCAGACGGTATCCCTGTAAGTTTTTATGTTGACTATGCTACAAATATAGCACCATTCTTATCCATCATCTATGATATCATTGGAACAGCAGAAAGTTCCACGAGACTGGAAGAAGGCCCAGGTCATAGCAGTCTATAAAAAGGGTAGAAAATCGGATGCACATAATTACTGGCCAATTTCACTGACATCGATTTGTTGTAGAATTATGGAAAATATTTTTTGTTCAGACATAATGAACTTTCTAGACTCTGAGAAGCTCATCTGAAGAAACCAGCATGGTTTTAGGAAACAGCTGTCATGTGAGGGACAGCTGGCCCTCTTTGTGCATGATATACAACCGGCTGTAGATACCGGCTCTCAGGTGGATGCCGTATTCCTCGACTTTTGAAAGGTGTTCAACTCAGTTCTGCACTGTCATTTGCTCCAAAAAGTGCGCACTTACGGTCTATCCGATGACATACGTGGTTGGATATGAAGTTTTGTAACAGACAGAGAGCAGTATGTCGCCCTGAATGGGGAGACTTTAACAGAAACAAGCATAACATCAGGTATGTCCCACGGCAGCATAATAGGTCCGCTGCTGTTTACAATTTATGTAAACAATCTGGTTGATGGTATTGACACCGGCATTAGACTGTTTGCTGATGATGCTGTAGTCTACAGGAAGGTAGTATCACATGAAAGTTGTGAACAAATCGATGAGGATTTGCAGAAAATAAATGCTTGGTGTAATGACTAGCAGTTATCTCTCAATACTAGAAGTGTAACCTATTGTGTATAACAAAGCAAAAAATCTCCATTAATGTACGAGTACAAATTAAATGCCCAGTCTTTGGAAGCGGTAACATCTGTCAAGTATCTGGGTGCGACTTTCTGAAATGATCTCAAATGGAACGATCAGATTACACAAGTAACGGGTAAGGCAAATACTAGATTGTGGTTTATTGGTAGAATCCTGGAGCGATGCAGTTCTTCAACAAAGGAAATTGCTTACAATAGTTTGTCCAGTCTTATTGTTCATCTGTATGGGACCCTTATCAGCTGGATCTGATTCAAGAGATCAAAAAGGTCCAAAGAAGAGCGGCAGGATTTGTGACTGATACTTTTAGCCATCGCGAGAGAATTACTGATCGCATAGAAAATTTGAAGTGGGACAAACTTGCAGATGGACGACACACTAAACGGAAGGGGCTGCTCACTAAATTCCAAAAGTCCGATCTTCTCCGATGATGTAGAACATATATCATTACCGCCTACTTTCAAATTGCGCAATGATCACCATTCAAAGATAAGGGAAATTAGAGCTCGTACTGAGGCGTTCAGATAGTCGTTTTTCCCTCGCTTGATGCAGATTTGGAGCACCATCAGCAACTACAAGTCTCCAACCATGTCATCATATGACAAAATTGCACTATTCTTTTAATCAGCGTTCCACATCAACAGGCTCCACTGAAGTGGGTGATGTTGAAGTATAACTGTTACATGGTCACACTGGTGTGAGTGCCACATAGAGGCCAAAGCCCACATAAAGAATTATTGCCCTTCAAGAAAGATATAATACAAGTTAGTAACTTCTAAGTTGTAATTAAATCTCGTACAACAGGGAAAGAAGGGACTGAAGGGAGTGGGCAAAGGTGGGGGTGAAGGTGGGGGAGGGGGGCGGGGTGGAGTGGGAAGGAAAGCAGACAAAGAGGCATAAGAAGGAGAGTTATTTTAAAATATGTCGAATATGATACAAACATTCGTTTTGTAAATCCAGCTATAGTTAGTGAATGTCATTATCTGATTTCCAAGCATGGTTTTTTTCTGGACATCCCAATAGAGGAAATTAACAGAAAGGGGGGAGGGGTGTTGAAGGGGATAGGGGACAGATAATTATCTTACATAAAAAATAAACAAGTGAATGTATGTACGAGGCGGAATCAAAAATTTTCGGTACTGGTGCTGCCATCTGGAAAGTAGGAGTAGTAGATCTTTGCACTGTTAGGTGGCGACAGCTGCATATCTGATGAGTCAGTGTGCGGAGTGGCATTCAGCTGGGAGGATGTGTTGCATGTCCACAGTGATTTCCGTAAGAATCTGTTTTTGGTGTGTGGCGATTTTACAACGGATCTGCAAACAGAACAGCATGTGTGTATCAAATTCTGTGCGAATCTCGGGAAAAGTACTACGGCGACCCTGGCAATGATTCAACAAGTGTTTGGGGGGACAGAGCACGACACAGAGACAAAGCAACAGTTGTCCCAGTGGAAGAACCTGGGCTCTCAAAGACCCAAAAAAGCGAGATAGGTGAAGAGCAAAGTGAAGAGCATGATCATCTTTTTCTTTGATAGCAAGGGATTTGTGCTCAAAGAATTCGTCCCACCCAACCAAACAGTGAATTCCACATACTACTCTTATGCTTTGCGACAGCTCCGTGAAAACATGCAGTGACGACGGCCCAAACTTTGGTGTCCAAGGAACTGGCTGCTGCATCATGACAACGTGCCCTGTCACATGTCCTTGCTCACCTTTTTGCAAAAAACATGGCAGTTGTACCCCACCCACCATACTTGCCAGATTTGGCACCTTGCGACTTCACGCTGTTCCCAAAACTGAAACTCAGGTTGAAAGGCTGTTGGTTCTACACTCTAGAGAGGATTCAAGAAACATCGCTGGCGGTGATAAACATGCTCAAAGAACACGACTTCCAGAAAACGTTTGACTAGTGGCAGAAGTGCTGGGACCGGTGTGTATGTGTGGATGGGAACTACTTCGAGGGTGATGGTGACCATTAGTCCAAAGGTAAGGTTTTCAACAGATGGCAGCACCAGTCCCGAAAATTTTGGATAGCACTTTGTAGAAGTCAATATATAGGATGCCACCCTACCTTTCCTTACTCTGCAGAGTCCGCTCACATGAGTAGAAGCAGGTAGCAGGGAGTTTTTCTGCATGAGCAATTACAGTTCAGTGGCTGCATGATTTCGGGTGTGAACTGTAGACCATCAGGGTGGGAGGATAGCAGTGGCTGAGGTAGGCCCTGCAGGTGTCCAGCCAGTTGGAGGAAGCGAAGTCCACAGCATCAGACTCGGAATGAACAGCAGCGTTGCAGCTGGTGGCGTCAGAGTGTGAAGGTGGTATCTCGTTGCTCTGTGTAGATTTGTAGACAGTCGTGGGACCCCCCTCAGAGCTGGTGGCTGACTGATTGCAGTATTTCAGTTCATTGCTTGATTTGTGATGATATGCACAGGTGTGCCATACCAGCTGTAACGCAAAAAGTCAGAACCACTGATTTTGAGATGTTGATAAACTTTTGCTGCAGTTGAAGTGATGTGAAACAAATTTTGTATTCTCACTTTTAAATGCTCAGAAAAGCATTAAAATAATTTTTTAAGAAATTTAAATTCCAAAAACATCCCCAGGAAGGTCACAGTGTTGGAACCTCTTTCTTTACAAATAATGCACTGTCCCTATTTAGAAATTAAGATTATTTATACAGGCTTGGTCCATCCTTGATTTTCTAAAGCAGCAGTTCCTAAACTGTAAGCCAGAATAGAGCCATGGTTCAGACATGAAACAGTCGCATGTGGTAACTGCCTCAGTGCCTCGGAGACAGTACTTGCCATATTAACATGTAGCCCTGATGTAACGTCACCTGAACTGGTCTGCTTCCTTCCATGACATCTTACATTAGCTGAAGGCATTTTCTAAATTTTCCTCAACCATGGTAAGAAATTAACTGCAGTGCAACAGTATTCATTTTTACTCAGAAGTTTATTTGTAATTACTAAAACTCTAGTTTTGATGGTCGTACCTTCACATTTTGCTATAGAAAAAGGAGTTTTCGCTGTTGGATTTTGTATACAGTGAACCTATTTTGCTTTTATTACTGCACAACGTTTCTGAATACTGCCCTAATGCAAGATAATGAATATAATCCCGTGACACTTTGTGTGTCATGCTATCTTGGCAATATTAAAAACTCGTTATTGATGCTGCTTAAATTAATATTCTGCTTGTGTGATACAAAACAAATTATTTCTGTTTGTGTTTATAAGTCTATACAATGAGTATTGCCTGTATATATATATATATTGACATAAAGGACTTCATATAAAACATTTTATTTGGTGCTGTTTATCCACATATATATTAAATTCTTAAATTGGCGTACTGTTTTACTTCAGTGGACTTGTAGGAATGATTTATGAGGAAAACATGGCTCTTACGCTGTTACGAAATGGCACTTGTTTTGTTGCATATCTGTTAGATTAATGAAATGATTTTTTTACTGAGCTGACCCAGACAGGGGAATGATGCCCAGATTTGCGAGAAGGATGTAATATATCATTGTTAGTGCTTTTTTTTTTTTTTTTTTTTTTTTTTTTTAAAAAAAAAAAAGGGAAGAGGATTTATTTGAGTGGTGAATTTTCTTCTCTCTGACATTGAACTTACTTTACACATTGGCTTTGTGGTAACAGCTTCTGCGTGTAATTAAATATTTGAGCAGATATGACAAATAAAAGAAAACTAGAGTACTTTCTACATCTTCATATATACTCTGCATGCCACAATACAGTGGGTGATGGAGAGTATTTTGTACCACTACTGAAATCATTTCCTTTACTTTTCCACTCAAACATTGAATGAGAGAAAAATGACTGTCTATATATTGCCATGTGATCCCTGATTTCTCTTATTTTGTCTTGGTGGTCCTTAAGTGAGTTGTGTGTTGGTGGCAGTAAGATCATTCCGAAATCTGTCATAAATACCAGTTCTCTGAACTTTCTCAATAATGTTTTGTGAAAAGAATCTATTGTTTCCTCTAGGGATTCTCATTCAAATTCATGGAGCATTTCTGAAATACTTGTGTTGATCAAAACTTGTCTGAATTAAATCTAGTTGGATGCCTCAAATGTCTTCCTTTAATCTGACCTGATGGAGATCCCAGACATTCAAGCAGTACTCAAGAATGGGTCACACAAATTTTCTATATGCAGTCTCCTTTATAGATGAATCACATTTTCCTAGAATTCACCCAATAAACCTAAATCAGCAATTTATCTTCCCTACTACCGACCTTGCATGCCCATTCTATTTCATATTGGTTTTCAGTGTTATGCCCAGATACTTAATCTATGTGTCTGTATCAAGCAGCACATCACTAATACTGTATTCAAATATTACAGGATTGTTTTTTCTGCTCTTTTACACTAACTTACATTTTCTCACATGTAGAGCACGCTGCCATTCATCACACAATGTAGCAATTCTATCAAAGTCTTCAAAGGTGACTTCCCTGTGCACTACAGCATCATCAGCAAACCGTCACAGCTTGCTGCTCACCTTATCCAACAGCTTGTTTGTTTATGTAGAGAACAATAGTGGTCTGTCTTACTTTCCTGAGCTCTCCTGATGATACCTTTTCTCTGATAAACACTTGCTATCAGCGACAATGTATGGGATTCTGTTATGAAATGGTTTTATGGAAAAGTTGGTGTGGTATCAGTCATATGAAAGTTGCAGTGGCTTTTACATTGAGAAATAAGATATATACAGATATACGATTTTACACTTTTCAGACTCATCAGAATTTGCAGCTAGTCAGGCATAATTCAGATTTTAAAAAATAGAATTCGATTATGTTATTATGGGGCTTAAGGTAATGTGGATGGATTTCTGAGGAGAGTTTTATTGATTTATATTTGTAGTAAAATCTCACTTTTACTTTGTTAGTAACCAGTCAATGGTATCTCATCTTAATATAGGGGATGCTCTGTTACCTTCCAGTTTGATTTATCTGCAGATCTGGTTTCCTGCTGCATCTGTACCATAGAAAAAAATCTTGAAGAATGTGTTTGTAGAAGTCAGTGTTCCCATTTCGGACAATAATTCCATCAGCTGTACTTTGTGGTAAGTGATATTAACAAAAACTGAGTGCTGTTGCTAATATTTAAATCTACTTATTATAGAATTCAAAATTCATTTTATATGTATTTCATCCAGTATGTAATGTTTTATTCTTCAGTTAGAGCTCCATGTTTTATCTTTTGTTAGGAAGATTGTCTTTGGAGTTACTCCATGCTCTTTGCACAGATCCTACACATTTGTAAGGAATTTGTTTTAGGAATGTGGCTTGTATAGAAGTCAACAGTCTCTATTGAGAGACAGTACAAAAAAATGCCATTCATCAGGCAGTTTGAAAAACCATTCTTCCTAAAGAATTATTAGAGCCTACTTATCAACACAAAGAACTGAAGATAACTGTGATGAAATGAGAAATCATGGCACATACAAAGATCTTCAGAAAATTATTTTCCATCTTCAGCAGCTACTAGCATTATGAAAAGTGAGATAAATAATACTAGCACCAAATGGACCCTAGGCTCGTACACTACACAGTGATTTATTACATAAAAATGGAGATGTAGAGGTTTACATCTACATCTGTGCTCTGCAAGCACAGATGTAGTATGTTGAATTTGCTTCCTATGCCATTATCTTGTATTTGTTGTCCTTTCCTATTTGTGAATGGGTGTGTGGGAAGAGTCACTGTCAGTAAGCCTCCAGGCATGATTAGAATGCTCTGATTTTACTGTCTGTTGCTATCAAAATGCCAGGGAAGTAAGGGCAGCTGCAGAGAACTTTTGTCCAATATCTCTACTTAGCTGTGCTTACAAACTGTAGGAAAAAATGATCTTAAGCTGAATACAATACCAAACTAATTCAGTGGTACCATCTCAACAAGCTGGATTACCTTGTAGAACCTGCTGTGAACAAATTCTCTTCTTGGCTATTCACATAGAAACTGGCTATCAGAAGAAACTCAAGACTGGGGTAGTTTCCTGTGTCCCATTGGCAGCTTGTGACATGGTGTGGCATGAGTCTAATATTGAAATTTCTGAAAACAATACTTTGTAAATCTTGAAAGTCTTGTCGGGTTTGCTGCCGGATCCTAAAATCGATATTTCAGTGATCCAACTGGTCGCCTTCTTCAGGAGAATGCTGCTTCCACTGATGAGTTCCACTGAGAACTGACACCAAGCTGCCAATTGACGTCCTATATAGGCCACCGTACCATACATGATGCATGCACTACCCATCACAGTTGCTGCCGTCCAAGACTGGGCAGGTGGCGCTGCTCTTAGTAGAACACTGGTGGCAACGATATGTCACACTAAGGGACGATATTTGGATACTCGGACTGGCCGCACTGAAGAATATTCTGTTTTGATGCGGGATATCACAGGATTCCACATCGTGCTAAGAGGAAACCCATTGTCTCTGTTAATTAAATTATCTGCCAACCTAATTTCAATTGCTTCTTTGTAGACACTGTTCCAAAAACCGGAAGTGTTGGCAACTATTACAGTTTCTTTAAATTTCATATTGTGTCCCTCATTTAAGAAGTGTTCTGCTACTGCCAATTTTTCCGGCTGCCGTAGCCTCGTATGATGGCACTGTTCCACACACCTGTCATGAACTGTGTGAATCGAACAGCCGATGTAAGCCTTCCCACATTGATACGGAATTTTGTATACCCTGGGTTTCCTAAGCCTATCTTTCACAGAGCCGAGTAGTGCCCTATTCTTAGAAGGTGGACAGAACACACTCTTAATGTTAAAATTCCTTAAAATTCTTCCTGTCTTAAACGATATGCCCCTAGCATAAGGGATAAAAGCCATCGATCTATTTTCCTCTTCGTGCACCTCCCGTGATGGCCCAAACTCCGTAGCCCAATGAATCTGCTTCTCAGTATCCATTTTCCTTAAAAACAGCCTTCAAATGCGCAAGTTCTTGTGTTAAGCTGTTCGCGTCGGAAATGGCGTATGCTCTGCGTACCAAAGTCCTAAGGAAGCCACTGCATTGGTGTGGTGGATGTCAACTCCTAGAATGCAGATCTCGATCCGTTCACTGAACACTATGTCCCAAAGTACCATTTGGTTTTTTAGAAACCATAACATCTCCTAAAGATGGCAACCAGTTGGATCGCCGAAAAATCAAATCGAATTGATTTTAGGGTCTGGCAGCAAACTCGAAGAGATTTTCAAGATTTATTACACCGGGAAAGCCTTCGATGTCACAATACTTTGTAAAACTCTAGGTAAGCATGTTGAGCAGTCAACAGTTCAGAGTACACCAAAGTGAAAAGGACTGATGGTATGTACTCAGTGATGGCTTGCCTCAAGGCTCTGTTCTTGCTTCAGTGTTCTTCAGTGTCTGCACAGCAGACCTGCCGAAATTGACCTGTTGGAAATTCTGATATGCATATGACTGTGCAATTTTGTATCATGAGTGAAGATCTTTCAAAATGTGAAGAACACAAAAAAAAGCCTCACTAGGCTCTGAGTATTTGAAGACGTGGCAACTGCTTTCACAGTGGCACCGATAGAGGTCACCAGACATGATCACCAGAGTTTGCCTGGTAATATCGGCCAACAGCTTGGTCACAGTTCATATGCTCTCCTTTGTCAAGTTTTTGGCAGGATGAAGGTGATTACGTTAGAATCTTTTCAATTAAGGCAGTTAGAATCTATTTTAACCTCCTTGGGTTGGATGGGTGCCTCTATGCTTGGAGACAAATGTTGCATTGTTGCGTTTGATATTAAAAAGACTCGGAATGCATGTGAATGAGCTAGATCTGTCTCAGAATGAGTGTGGTGAGCATTGTACACTGTGTCCTCAGTTACTGGAATAGCCAGACAAGTTTACAAATATATGAAATGAACAGAGAAACATTCTGTTACATACTCTATATGATTCATGGTGACATTGAAAAGCAAGATTACAAATACTCTGCACACCTTCAAATAAATTCAGAAAAACAGACACATGTCAATTAAGCTTCAGTGACTGTCATTCGGCATACATGTGATAGACAAACATAGATTTTAGAACAAGATACTCTGACCACCTAAAACAATGAAAAGTTGAAACACACATGCCACATTTGCAGACCACCTAAACTAACAAAATCACTACTGTTTTGGCACAGAAATGGAAGTAAACAATAGTAATAATTCATTGACAGCTGATGCCCACCTACCACACCGAAGAAAAGATTCACTACAGTAACTTTAAGCATAAGATACACCAACTGTCTTGCGTGAACTAATCACTTTTTAAGGTTGTAATGTATGACAAAAATTTCTGATAAAGATTTTGTCTACTTGTGATTTCCAATAAAGCTGTGATTTTGGTCTATAGATTCTGAGCTATCCTGATTATCATGTTTTTCCTCCTAAGTATGCCACAAACTCCTTCTTCTGTAGACTAAACTTATCTATTTCTCACAGTTCATATTTCATGTGTGAGAATGTCAACCAGTTGTAACAGAATAAAAGAAACTGATTTGAAATTTACCGATTGTCATCTTCCAACAATGTTTGTTGTTGGTGGAATCCACCGATGTCAGTACCACTGTGACCTCAGCCTAGTGTTTCTAAACCAGAAGTATGTCTTTTCCATCTCTCTAATCACCTAGCATCAGCAAAGGGTTTGGTCCACGTGGCATAGTCAAATACAGTGATAAACCAAAATACGTCACCTCAGTGTCACATTAGATGGAACACTGACATATCATAAACATCTTTCCAACACAGTGAAGAAGTAACAAACACAAGGAAACCTTGTGAGGAAACTGGCAGGTAGTACATGGGAAGCAAATACATCTTTTCTCTGTGGATCATCACTTGCGTTGGTGTACTCTGCAGCAGAATATTGCACATCAGTTTGTCTGTGCTGCACACGTATGAAGAAAGTTGACCCTCATTTGAATGCACCTATGAGAACCATTAGTGGCACAGTCAGATCTACACCTATGTGCTGGCTGCCAAGACTATTGAACATCTGTCCAGCTCATCTTTGCTGAAAGGCTCACTGCAGCTCTTGTCAGCAACTTTCTAAAAATCAATCAATCCCTTTTTTCAGAGATGTACTCTCACTTCGTAGGAAATGTCTCAAATCCAGAAGGCCAGCATACGAAGAAGGGAGTCTAAATGCACTCCACTGGGTTCAACCATGACACTGAGTAGAAACGTGAGTGACAGTCCATGAAAACCCGGAAGCTTAAATTTATTGACAGCCCAACTGTTAAAGTTCCAGGCTTCCATCACCTTAGGAAGATGTGGTACAGCTTTCCAGATACCAGACCAGGGAAGACATGTGCAAATACAACATGTACAAGTGGGGCTTTTGCACTGGTAGTAAGTGTGACTGGTGAATTCAGACAGTGAGCGACATTGTAAATGAGTGTCCCAACACACATTTCTGTGGTAGTATAAATGGTCTGCATGAAGCATCCAATGAGGTGTTCCACTGGATTGAATCTTCTGACATTTGTATGTAGCCTGTGCCTTTCATAATTTATATAAAATAACTAGATGCACATGGGTATTTTTGTGCTTAATGTGTGCCAAGTTTGTCATTGTAATTGATATACAGGGTGGAGAAAAATTGTGTCACAACGTTGTAACCCTGGATAGCTGATGTCAGTAGGAACCAAAATTACTAATGTTGTGTAGATCGACAATGCACAATTTTTAAACTACAGAAACTTGTTGCCATGCCCTCCAATTAGCCGTGGGATTGCCCTGTTGCTGGCTGCTCTAGACAACGCATGACTGTGAATACTTTGCCTGCTGGAGATGGCAATGTATCCAAGGCAGGCCGCACACTCGGTGGTAGCAAGCCAGCCTTCCACTCTGGGGCCTGGGGGCAAATCCGCCAGGGTCCTCACACATCCATTGTAGTTTCAGGATAAGATGTACTGGGAACAATCATGTCAACAGCTGTTAGGTCGTGTACAGAAAGTCTTTTACAAATTGTTGGCCCTGCAAAGGGCCTTTTTTGCAGCTAGGACATTGTTTACTTAAAACAGGTGCTCGAATTGGTGACCCTCTGACGTGACACAAGCATGATAACATCGAATGGTGTTTTGCCGAACTCTTTCAAAGATTCATGCCATTGCCCTGATGTGATTGACAGCTTGTTTAATGTGATCCATTAATTCCTCTTCATTTCTAGATGGTTTGCATCCGGGTGGGTGAACTAGAACCTTGAAGAATTCCCACAGAAAAAAAGTCCAGTGGCATGAGGTCTGGTGATCGCGGGGGCCATGTCCTATGAGTGCCTCTGCCAATTACTCGGCCATCGAAGAGTTCATTTAAATATTCGTGTGCAGCACAACTGTTACTTGCGGGCGCCCAATCATACTGCAACCACATGCGTAGCTGTATGTCCTGGGGAACATATTCCAGCAGACTGGGTAGAGGTTCTTGCAAAAAGTGTAGGTAATTTGCCCCAGTAAGTTGAGGAGGTAGACGGACCAGCCCAATCAGATGGTCACCCACAATGCCTGCCCAAAGTCGAGCGAAAATCATTCGTGCTGTCTGTGGACATACGTGATGTGAGGATTTCCCCTTGCCCAGTAATGAACGTTTAGAGTGTTGTAAAGGCCATCCCGATGGAAGGTGCACTCGTCTGTAAATAACACAATGGCAGGGAAGTTGGGATCTCGTGCAACATGTTGCAGAAACCACCAGAAAAACCCTAGCCTGTGATCATAGTCCGCCATAGGATTTAGGTCTTGGACAGAGTGGAAACTAAATGGATGCTAGCCATCATCCCTCAAAACCTTCCAGAGTAACCGATGGGTGACCCCCATGTCATGTCAAAGAGCTCGAGTACTTGTCATAGGTGCTTCCTCGAAGTGCTTGAGAACAGTTACTTCAAATGCAGCATCCTGTTGTGGTAGAGGTCTTCCAGCATCACCATCATATCCCACTAACGAGCCTGTTTTGCCAAGTCACCGGTGAATTTATGTAAACGTTTGTGCATGTGGGTCGCATCATGCTGGGTACTATTCCTCATACATACTGCTCCAGCTTCATGTGCATTACCATCGGCTAGTCCATAAACAAAAACCATATTTCATTGTTCTTCAAACAAATACTGTGCTGCCATGCTTACTGTATGACTAAATCGCAGGTGATGTGTGTGTGCCCCTAAGCGAAGCTTACATGTGAATGCCTTTGACGTGAGATGGAGACGAACAGCAAGACCTATTCAACATGTATGCGTATCACGTTGGGGCAGTGACGGGGCGAGGGATGTTTGTTTGTGGGAACTGACAACCATAGTGCTGTCCGTCAACTGACGAATGGCAACAGGCCAATCCCACGGCCAATCAGAGTGAGTGGCACCAAGTTTCCGTAGTTTAAAAATGGTGCATTGTCAACCTACACAACATAAGTAATTTTTGTTTCTACTGGCATTAGCTATCCAGGGTTAAAATTTCGTGACAATTGTTCTCCACCCTGTATGTGGTGGTGGTGGTGGTGGTGGTGGTGGTGGTGGTGGTGGTGATAATAAATTTCATGATACGTGCACTGGTGCACAAAACTTAAGGATTAAATAACTTTTGCATGGGGTGCATTCAGCCATGACATCATTTTTATGGATTGTAATGCATAGCCACATCAAACAGTGCAGGTGGAGAAGCTCTTGGAACAAGAGGATGTTCGGCGAATGGACTGCCCAGCCCGTTCTCCTGACTAAAATCTCATGTTGGGGAGACACATAGCAGCATGTTTACATGCACTAATGACCATACAGCAGTTGTCAATTGTGCTAATGAAGGAATGGAACATACTACCACACTAACTCCTCTTTGGAATGTGGGTTCTTGGAAATTAAACAGCAAACTTCTCAATGATGCAAAATTAAATTAAACAGCAAACTTCTCAATGATGCAAAATTCTTCTTTTAAAGTGCCTGTTACAGGATTTGGATAAATGTTTTCATGGCAAAATGTACTGATCTTCTCTGGATTTCTCTCTCTTTTATTAATCATACCTGGCAGTTGTTGCAGACTAATAAGCAATACTCAAGAAGTGGTCTAACCAGAATTTTTGTAAGGTGCCTAATCAAATTTCTTTAGGATTTTTCCAGTGATTCTGAGTCTAGCATCTGCCTTTCCTATAATTAGTTTTACATGATTATTTCACTTTGAATCACATTAAACACACACCTAGTTATTTTACAGTTGTGACTGTTCCCAGTGAATAAGCACCTTTCATGCAATTGAGCAGTACTGTGTCTTCTGCCTATTTCAGCACAATACATTAGCTCTGTTTAAACTGACAAGTGATCTTAAAATATCCGGTTTCTATGTGGTTCACATTTGTATACAAATTACAAATAACTTCAGTGGTTCCAATTATAACATTCTTGACATCAGGCGTGTGGCATCCTCATTTCTATCTTTTTACGTGGTACTGAACTTGATAATTGCCTGTTGTAGACCTGGTTTGATGCCAACCACTTGAAAAATAATATCGTTTAAGTTATCAATTTTAGGGATTTCATCACATAGTGGGTGTAACATGGTATGCTCATTGACAAATACCAGTTGTCATCTGCAGCTACAGCAAAATGACTACTCTGCAACTTGCACTTAAGTGCTTTGCAGAAGGTTCATAGAGCCACTTTCAGACTATTTCTTGACCTTTGCACTGTAGAACAGCATGTGGAAAAAATGAACATCTAAATTTTTCCATGTGATCTCCGATTCCTCTTTTTTCCTCACAATGGTCATTTCTCTGTGTGTAGGTGGGGGTCAACAGAATATTTTTTCATTTTGAGGATAAAGTTGGTGATTGAAATTTAATGAAAAGATTTCGCTGCAATGAAGAATGCTTGTTTTAATGATTATCACCCCAAATTACTTATCATATATGTGACATGCTCTCCCTTATTTTGCCATAATACAAAACAAACTGCCCTCCTTATGATACCCTTCTCCCTGATGAATGCTTGCCATCCAGGACAACATCTATTTTATTAATTAAGAAATCTTTGGGCAACTCACATATCTGAGAACCTGTTCTGTATACTAGACCTTTATCAGTCTTCAGTAGAGCACTGTGTCAAACACTTTCCAGAAGTGTAGGAATATGGAATCTGTGTGTTGTTCTTCATGTCTGTTTTGTAGGATATCGTAAGAGAAAAGGGTAAGCAGTATTTTGCATGAGCGATGCTTTATAAATCTGTGCTGATTTATGGAGAGAAGATTTTTTGTCTCAAGGAAATATATTATTTGTGAACATGAGATATGCTCAAGAATTCTGCAGCAAACCGACATGAAGGATATTGGCCTCTAATTTCCCAGGTCCATTCTTTTACCGTTCTTGCATACAAGAGGCACTTGCACTTTTTACTGGTCACTTGGGACTTCGCATGGCAAAAGATTCACTATAAATGCAGGATAAGTAAGAGGCAAATGTCAGAGAGTACTCTCTGTAAAAATGAACTGGGATTCCACCCAGACCTGAGGACTTATTTATTTTTATTTTCAGCTCTTTAAGTTGCTTTTTGTATGCTAGTGATGCCTGTCTATGTCCTCCATATAGGAGTCTGTACAGAGGGAAGAAAACACAGTCTTTGATTTGCCTTCCCACATCTTTTTCATGTGTTGGCTCCAATTTTAATTGTTGGTAATTGTAATCTCCATACATTTAGGTGAATTGAGAATCTTGTGTGATACATCATGTAACTGAAATGTAACAGAATTGTTTTAGTACTCATGCGGAGAACCTCATACTTTTTGTTGTTCATGGTAAATTTCCACTTTTTGCACCATATAGATACAATATGTAAATCATTTTGGAATTTATATTAATTTTCTGACAAGTTTCCTGACAGTAAATGACAGCATCATCTGTAAACAATCTAATAGGGCTGTGCAGATTATTTCGTAAATTGTTTATTTAGATTGAGGACGGTATAGGTCATATAACACTTGCTTGAGGAACTCCAGATATCACTTCTGTTTCACTCAGTGACTTCCCGTCACATATTACAAACTGTGATCATTCTAACAAGAAATCACAAACCTAAGTGCACAACTGTGATAGGCACGCAATTGGATTAAAAGATGCTTGTGAGGAACAGTGTCAGTAGCCTTCTCCATATCTAGAAAGATGGAATCAACTTGAGATCCTCTGTTGATAGCAAGGATTACTTTGTATGAATGAAGAGTCAGTTGTGTTTCACAAGAACAATACTTTCTGAATCTGTACTGTTTGTCAATATATGGTTTTCTTTGAGGTATTCAGTATCACTTCCATCTAAGAAATCCTGCTGGCTTTCAACAGAGCAGATATCTAGGCATTTTACACCCATGCAAGCTTGTTTGTGGTTTAGTTATTAGTTATGTATTTGATACACAATTTTTATCATTGTGATATGGAATGTGTCAGTATGCTGGCTGTATATACATGGTTTCTGTTGGTAAGCACTTGAGCCACCCATTTTGCACATGGAAGACTATCTGCATGTGGCTAAGAGATAGATAGATAGATAGATAGATAGAGAGAGAGAGAGAGGAGAGAGAGAGAGAGAGAGAACAGAGAGAGAGAACAGATCCATAGGTCTGGGGTTCAGTCCTGTGTAGTCTTAACACTGCTACTTATCACTTCTTTCTTTTCTAGCAATAGTGTGTGTGTGTTGAAAATGACAAGTTGTAGCATGGTTAGAAATCCATGTTAAACTATAGATCCCCATGTAGCTGGTTGGAAAAGTCAATTCAAATTTGAGAAGCAGCCCAGGATATGCCACCTCGTGTAGGGTTACGCCTGGTCAAGTACTGCGGTATTCATACCAGCCATCAGGTTGAAGACAACTTTACCTTAGCTTTACAGCTACCTGATTGAGGATGTTGGCTTGATGGATGGCCTCTGCTGATGAGTGTGGGCTCATTGAAACTCGTAATTATGTATCAGCATTTGCATATTGTACTGTTGGTTTGCAGTGAAGTTCGTAGTTATAAATACTTGCATACTGGACTCGTGTGAAATTTTTAGGCTTTTTGGAAGTTGAAAATGTCGGAGCAAAAAAAAAAAAGTATATAACTAGTTAGAATTAATTTCTGTATAGAAATAAAGAGAATTTATGTATAGCGTAGACTACAGCAAAGGCTGCCTTTTTCTCTTTAGAAACAGAAAATTCATGATGGTGTTAAAGCTCTGGAGACAAAGACAATTAGATTCTTGGACCAGATCGATTTTCTGTGCACTTGGACAATTCTTACTCATTATCGTAATGTGTCTGTTGTTAGAAAATGCATATTCCGGGAATGAAAGTTGTGAGATATCAGATTAGCTCGAATTGCCTGTTTAGATTTAGAAATATGTGTCCATTCAAAATAAGTGCCCTTCTTTCACAAGTTACCTATTACTTGTGCTGCTAGAGAAATATATTTAGCATAGTAATTGACTTTTCCCAAAATACATTGTAGTATTTTTTAATTCCACAGATTTTGTTGGTTCTCAGTGTAAGCTGGATGTTTCTTCATAGGTTTGGCACCATTTTTAGGAAGATCATCACGTAGTTGAAAAAAAAAATTGTTTTTTTTTGTGAGTTACATTTTAGGTCTGCTTCTTTCAACTTAGTGGACCAGACTCATAGATTATAACAGGATTTTTCTGATTATCATTGCAAAATTAAGGGTGCACTCAATATGGTGAAAGGTAGAATCTAGTAGCAGTGTAGGCTGAATGGTATGTTTTATTGCTGATATAGTCTGTGTAACTGTAAATATACATTGAGCAACTCATTTTAGAGATAACCCTGGTAGTTTAGCTATTAATTCAGTAAAGTGAGAAGTTGGTGTAGAATTGGTATTTGACTGGGAATTCAGTGTGGGCTTTTGAGCTCTATCTACATGTAGAGCTCCCATTGGTTCTCAATTGGTGAGCTGATGCATTGGTCACTGGTGCCTTATGCCTGCAATCTGTGTAACTCTTTCTTGGCCACTAGTTTTTGTGAGAATGGCACTGAGTGAATGTGACTGAATTCAGGAAGGGCAGCCTTATTTCACTGTGTGTGGGCTTTATAATTTGCTGCACAACCTGATATTGTAGAGAATACATCTCTAAATTTGTGGCAGAGACTGTGCACTTATTGGAATAGAATTGTATTGGAAACAATGTTAACAGCCGCCTAAACTAAGAGACCAAAAGCACCAAAGTTTTTGAGGCAGAATGCTTTTAGACAGGGAATTATTTATGGCCAAATGCGTGATGAAGCAAAGGACTTGTTTATAATCAGTGTCAGTGGTGTATAGGGCTTTAATTGGGGATAACTGAATTGTTATAGTTCACTAAGGGAAATGTGTAAACAATATTGGTGGATTTTGTAAAGACAAGTTAAGCTGGGGCCAGGGAGGCCTCGCCTTGGTTTATTTACAACAAGAGAGAGAGATACCGGATGCCTGTTGTAAGCAGTAAAAGTTAACAAGTCTTTATTTCAAAGCATAAAATCCAATTCTCACAGTATCAAGACAGAGTCCACAGATAGTAGCACTGAGACAACCTGAATATACCCTTGCCTCACGCTTCAGAGATTGCATCACAACTGACTCGGGCTAGCTCTGGGCTGACTTAATATACCATTTTCGTTTGTGATCTTGGCAGAGAGCACTCTTCATGACAAGCACCATCTCATTACAGGTGCAGCTATAGTACCGACACTACTATTGTGCCAGCTACTCTGTTTCTGTAGTAACTTTGGGTGGTGCCACTACATCCACCCCCTATCCCTCCCCTCCCTGTAGTGACTACTGGAGCAGAAGAACATAATTGGTGTGTTGTCCAGTGGTGGATCAATGTCCGCGGATGTCACTGTGATAGCCCAGGTAGATTGAATCTTGATGAAAGTTGTATGAATTGCCACAGGACAGGAGGGTCCTCTGGGGGTGCAGTAAAAGGTGACTGACCAAGATGAAAGAGGCGATATTGTTTTGGGTGTGGCCACTGAAGTCTGTGGGTGGAGGCCACAGGATGTAGGGGGTGAAGATCATCCCATGGATTGTGGCTGGGTGGTGTCGGAGATTGTAGGCCCATGCCAGGGTGCCCATCCAGAAGGGAGAGGTCACAGTGATGACATGTGCCTGTGGCGGATGCAACATATCTGAGAGGGTCCTGTGGTGAGTGGCCACGAAGCTGCTCCAATAAGCTGTGTCCTTCATTCAGGATGGCCCTG
Source organism: Schistocerca cancellata (assembly GCF_023864275.1). Lineage (NCBI taxonomy): Eukaryota > Metazoa > Arthropoda > Insecta > Orthoptera > Acrididae > Schistocerca > Schistocerca cancellata. The sequence goes on along the minus strand of NC_064629.1, from coordinate 262,397,798 downwards.
CAATTTGCTAGAAAACCACAGAAGGGGTTAGGAGCGGTGTTAGACATTTTCTTACAGGTGGCATGAACTTAAAAATCAGTTGTGTTCCCTAATCTGGGTGTGAAGATTTGAGCATATCTATCACAGAGAGTGTTTAAGGAAGCTGGGTTGCATGGCATTGCACTCTTTCATGAACTATATACCAGAAGGTGTGAAAGGAGCCTGTTTCCAAAAACATTGTCCACTGTGGGGTCAGCTACCACAAGAAAATTTACAAAAATGTTCAAGGTTTCATTGGCACACTTCACAGGTCCTGATTCTTTGCCACTTTTGTAAATGTGAGTTACTCACAAGCTGTCTATTGCTACCAGCCTGTGTTTCGCATAAGGAGCGTGGAAGCAAATAAGAGAAATTAGCACATGCTCCCTTTGTGAGTGGAACATGAAAGGAAATGACTATTAGTGGTACAAGATACCCTCCACCATGCACCATATGGTGTCTTGTGGAGTAAAATGGGAGAGTGAAGCCTATCACACTTTATTAACCATGGTAAAAAAACTCACATATATAAATTAAAATACTACATGGCAATGAAGGTACATACAATATCATGGCAAAGATACAAAAGTTTCCGTATATTGCAGGTTAGCAGATAGTATATAAAATGTCATGTATTGCGTAACTGGAGGGAGGGAATGTATAGCATATGGCTCATGAAGATGACATGCCCCATCATCATCTTGTGTATTGAATATAAAAATACAATCATATTTTAACTATGGTGGAAACACCATCCTTATATTTGTGTAATAAGTAAAACACTTCACTCTTGCACGAAGATGTAGTGGCATGGTATATCTCCATAAGTTCTCATGTCATAAGTAATGGAAAAACAGAAATAAATGAAGTGTTCCACTAAAGGAATGGGATACAAGATGAGGTGGTGATTCTGATAACAGTTACATGTACTGTTCAACTACCATTCAGTTTTTTTTGAAGCACTGAGTTGAAGTTGTTCAGATATCTTCTATAAATCAATTCTGATAATTTGTTTAATGTATCTTCTGGGAGAGTCTCTAGATGACTATAAATTTCCATCTTTCAAAATATTCATGGTTCTGTCCTCCTGTATGGTGTGAAAGGTTTGCATTATGTTTATTCTCTTTTAGGTGCATGTTGAATGTGTTGTAAGAAGTTGAAAAGCCTGATCAATAAATTTTACATTTATTAGGACAAACATACAATCCATAATTCTTATGAAGCCTCACAGAAAATTAAGGATTTTTAGTACTGCTGCAACTGGGAAAGTTTGTATCATTTGACATCTCCTATATGTAATGTGAAATCTATATGTTTTGTCAGTAAAATGTCTAACTTTAATGTGTATGCATTGATAACAACTTACGCTTGACAATTATGTAAGGTCAGAATTGCAGTCTTGTAACTTGATTGCAGCCAATGGCAAACATAATGTCCTTTAAAAAATTCTACAAAACTGTGATCCCAAACCAAATACAGTTATTTGGAATGTCGTCATCATAAGTCGATTTACTCATTGCTGAGTGTTGTGACGTTGTTTCTTCATTCATTTTTTAGACAACAGAATCTTCAACTAGCTGTCTCTATCCACAGCGATCTTCAACTCTTCTTAGTAGAATGTGAAGAGATAGGCCGGTAATATTCTTTGTTCGATCCAGTTATTTACTTGGTGGTCTTCCTCGTAGTCTTGTGCCCTGGATTTTTCCTTGCAATATGATCATTTTTAAGTTCATCCCTTCTCTTCTCAAAATGTGCTCAAGTATCTGAAATTAACGTTGACTGACATTGGAAGATGAACTTCTTGTGATGCTAAGTTCTACAGTAACGAAAACATTGGTTCTTCTTTCTGTCCATGATGCACATAACATTTTCCTCAAACACTACATATCGAAGGTATCAATTAGGCTTTTGTCACTAGCTTTCATGGTCCAGGTCTTGCAGCCATACAAGAACACAGAAAATACCAATGATTCCCACAGGCACAACTTTGTTGTTTTGGATTCATATGTAAGTGTAAATAGTACTGTGTTATTTTGTATTTTTGTCATGTTTAAAATTGAATTACCTCTTTCAGTAACCTGGTGAAGGACTATGAATCTGGATACACACCAAATCCTGACATATTGTGTAACAAACATATCAAATTTGACAAATTTTTTAAATATGCAGTGGAAACACTTGGTTGTGATGCAGTTGCTACTGGTCATTATGCTCGAACATCATTTGGAGAGTATTTAGAGGATTATAAACCATCTAAAGGTAGTAACAACAACACCAATAATAATAATAATAATAATGGTTATTACTAACAATGACAAATTACTGTTGTAACATCTAACATCTGCAGCCTGTTGGTTTGTTTCTAGGAAAGTTCCTCACATCTGGTTTTAGTAAATCTTATTTCAAATGTACATGTTATTGAATGCTTCATAATACTCATATTGCATTTTCCAGGTGTACACTTACTGATTCCAGTTGATAGATTCAAAGATCAAACATTTTTCCTTAGCCAGGTCAAGCAAGAATCTCTCCAGAGAACATTGTTTCCACTTAGCAATTTAACAAAGGACAGAACAAAACTGATTGCCTGTGAGGCAGGTTTTGACATCATTGCCAATAAGAGAGAAAGCACTGGTATTTGTTTCATCGGAACAAGAAATTTTCAGAGATTTATTTCAGAGGTATGAATGCAAATTGAAAATATGTTACTTTTCTTATTTATACCCTGTTTTACTCCTGGATCTCTGTATTTCATGGGCCCTTCTCTACCTACTGATCTACTTGTCTGTACTACATAGACTCACTTAAAGTTTCAGTATACTCCTAAATTTTTCCTTCAGTTCCATACTCCTCAGAAGAGTATCCTCAACAGCATGAGAAATGGCAGGATGGAGATTGACTTAACTATGGAGTAAGTTTGTTTGTTGAATGATATTTTGAACTGTCACCGAAGTAACTGTGTGCTGGACCGGGATTCAAATCTTGATATTTGCATTGCACAAACAGTTCCATAACAATCAAGCCATTCAAGTATGCCTACAGTCTGATTGTCTGCAACTAAATCACAATTGTTGTCGGAACATAGATCTACATCTACATCACTGCTCTGCAATACAAAATTAAGTGCTTGGCATAGTGTTCATGGAACCACTTTTCAGCATATTTCTTGACTGCTGAATAGTATGGGGCTTTAAGAACCCCTAAATATTTCTGTATGAGCTCTGGTTTCTCATATTTTATTGCAACTTCATTCCTGTCTATGTAGGTGAGTCAGCAAAATATTTTCACATTTGGAGGAGAAAATAGGTGACTGAAATTTTGTGATAAGCTCTCACACCAATGGAAAATGCCTTTGTTTTAATGATTGCTGCACCAATGTGCGTATTGTATTCCTGACACTCTCTCCTCGTTTTTGTAAAAATACCAAAAAAGCTGTCCTCTTTTTTTAAAAATTTTCCATGTCTTCCATTGGTCCTATCTGATAAGGATCCACCACCAAGCAGGAGCACTTCCAAAGAGGATAGGTAAACATAGTGTAAGCAGTCTCTTATAAACTTGATGCATCTGCTAAGTGTTCAGCCAATAAAATGTAATCTTTGCTTTGCCTTCCCCAATATATTTTCTGTGTGATGGTTCCAATTTAAGTTTTGTTTTAGGGCAGAAAGACAATCGGGGTCATGCACTCCAATTTAAGTTGTACGTTATTGTAATTCGTAGGCATTTAGTTGCATTGATAACGTTTAAATTTGTATAATTTATTGTGTAACCAAAACTTTTTAGTACCCATGTGGAGGACCTCTCACATTTCAGTGTTCAGGATCAGTTGATACTCCGTATGCAAGCAATTTGATTAGAAGCCAATTGTGAGGAATAGAGTCAAAAATCTCCTGCATATCTGAAAACATGGAGTCATCTTAAGACACTGTGTTGATAGCACTCAGGGGCCAGTTGTGTTTCACAAGAATATTATTTTCCGAATTCGTGTTGACTGTGTGTCAATATATCATTTTCTTCAAGGTATTTCATAATGTTCAAATGTGATATACGAGGTGGAATCCAAAATTTTCAGGACTGGCGCTGCCATCTGGAAAGTACAATTAGTAGATCGTTGAACTGCTAGGTGGCGAGAATTGCATATCTGATGAGTAAGTGTGCGGAGTGGCATTCAGCTGGGAGGACGTGTTGCATGTCCACAGTGATTTCCGTAATACTCTGTGTTTGGTGTGTGGCGATTTTATGATGGATCTGCGAACAGAACAGTTCATGTGCATGGACCTTCATCAGACCGCATCTGATGATCCAACCTTCTTGTCATGGGTTGTCACTGTTGACAAGAGCTGGATTTACGGTTATGACTCAGGGACAAAGCAACAATCATCCCAGTGGAAGAGCCCAGGATCTCAAAGACCCAAAAAAACCGAGACAGGTGAAGAGCATGATCATTGTTTTCTTTGATACCAAGGGAATTGTGCACAAAGAATTCATCCCACCCAACCAAACAGTGAATTCCGCGTACTACTGTGATGTTTTGCGACGGCTCCATGAAAACATGCGGTGACGATGGCCCGAACTTTGGCATCAAGGGAACTGGCTGCTGCATCACGACAAGTCCTGTCACATGGCCTTGCTCACCAGGGCCTTTTTGGCAAAAAACAACATGGCAGTTGTACCCCACGCAAAGTACTTGCCAAATTTGGGACCTTGTGACTTCAGGCTATTCCCAAAACTGAAACTCATGTTGAAAGGCTGTCGGTTCGACACTCCAGAGAGGATTCAAGAAGCATTGCTGGCGGTGATAAACACTCTCAAAGAACAGGACTTCCAGAAAACGTTTGACTAGTCGCAGAAGCGCTGGGACTGGTGTGTAAGTGCGGGTGGGAACTACTTCGAGGGTGATGGTGACCATTAGTCCAAAGGTAAGGTTTTCAACAGATTTGCTCCCGAAAATTTTGGATAGCACCTCATGTGTTCCAAAATCTTACTGCAAATTGATTTCAGTGATATGGGTTTATAATTTGGTGGATTACCTCTCTTTCCTTTCTTGTATATTGGTATGATCTTTGCAACTTTCCAGTCCTAAGATTTGGATCCTTTGTCAAGTGAGCAGTTGTGTATGATTGTTAAAATGGAGCTATTTCATCAACATGCTCTGAAATGAACCTAAGAGGTTTACCTTCTGGACCAGAAGACTTGCTTTTATTTAGTGACTTCAGTTGCTTCACTACAGGAAGAGTATATAATTCTAAGTTACTTGTGTTGGCAGCAATTATTGATTTGAATTCTGGAATTTCAGAAATCCATGTTTAGTAACTCTGCTTTAATGGTGTTGTCATAGATAACATTACCATTGAATATTTTGTTCATATGTGGGTCCATGGCTTCCAAGAATTTTGTGAAAAAAACATTATCCATAGTGAGATGTAAAGTTACCCTTTATTTGTTGTGCGATTGACCAATTTTGACACTTAAGTCATTTTCAAACACTTATATATAAACATTATGCAATATGTTGTGGCATACAGTCAAAAACACATTCCATATGTGAAGTCATAAGTGAAATATATCGTCTACACTACAGTCTAAGAACTAAAACATCATCCTAGAAGCATATAACCACTTCATCTCCTGTGTGAACCACAAGAATTCCATGTACAGATTAAGCAAGTCTTGTATGGACATCTGCCTGTGCTGACAGCTACAGCTGTAGTGCCAGAAACTGGTGAATCTTCCTGTAATACGGAGAAATAGTTAATGTGGTGACGGGGGTTTTCTAACTACATCATAGAAATCTGTAAGTTACTGCTTATAAATAATCATATTGTCTTCAGAAAATTTTTGGCATGAAGCCAAGACAAGCCGTTACAGAAGTTCCTTAGCAGTTTTCTCTTAAATTTTGAACAGTTCAGCATCTAATGTCTTTCCAAATTAGAAAAACTAGAAAAGCTTCTAAGGCAAACCATGAGCAATCACAGTTATTGCAGCTTAAACTTCAGTGAATACACTGTCTGATCAAAAGTATCCAGACATCTATTAATGGACATTAATATGGGATGTGTCCACTCTTTTTCTTTGTAATGGATTGAACTCTGCTGGAGTACTTTCAAGTAAGTTATCTGAATGTCTGTGGAGGAATGGCAACCCATTCTCCCTCAAGAACTAAAACCAGAGAAGGTAGGGATGTTGTGTCGAACACTGGGTCAGGAATAAAGTTGACTTTATAATTCATCCCAAAGATGTTCCTTTGGGTTCAGGTCAGAACTCAGGACAAGCCAGTCAGTTTCAGAAATATTATTGTCTATAAACCATTGCCTCACAAATGCTGCTTTATGGAGAGTGCATAGTCATGCTGATGCAATCAACATCTCCGAAATGTTCCTCTCCTGTACACAGCACGCAGTGGTATAAAATGTTTTCGTGTCCTTCCATATTTAGCACTTTCTTAAGTGCAATAACCATTAGAAGCATCCTTGTATCATAACACCATCTCCCCTATACTTTCCCATTCTGCTGTTATAGCTTCCCTATTGATAACAAAATACTCCCTGCCTTCTTTTGTACTGGAGGGTCTACCTCTTGGTGAATTCTGCATTACATGCGGGTGTCCACATACCTTTGGTGTCCGGATACTTGTGATCAGAGCCTTTTGAAATGTACACAGATCACACACGTGTTTCTCATCCTTGGAAATTTCAGCATGTGAACTGGCACAATGGTTAGCACATTGATAACTCTATTGTTGTGCTGTCTTGGTGATTTGTGTCCTTATGAACATGATGTTCTTATTTATTTTCAGATTTTGGATTTAATTGGTTCATTATTGATTGGTGTTTTGCTATTCTCATTTTTCATCAAATTACTGCATGCATTTCAGGCACAGGTCATTTAAGGTTTCTTGTATAAAGGGCAGTCAATGAAAACAAGACAGATTGGAAAAAAAGTAAGCAGAATGTTCATTATTTCAAAAGTAATCACCATAACTGTTAATGCATCTATCCCACTGTAAGACAAGATGGTCAATGACTTCATGAGGCAGCCCACATGTTGCCAAGGTGGGTTCGACTATGCTGCAGAACAAACAATCCTGCTGGAGGAACATCCCCAACTGAGCATTATGGCAGAGGTTGAAAATACCACTTCAGTTGTAAGGTTCTTACAACTAAAGTGATATTTTCAACCTTTGCTATGCTGCAGAAGTTTTTCTGGGAAGCCCTTACATATCCTCCATACAGACCCAATCTCTGCCCATGTGATTTTTTATGTTTTTGGAGCCCTGAGGAAAGACATCTGTGACTGTCAATTTGCGTTGGACAAAGAAATGCATGCCTGGGTACAATCATAGTTCCTTAGATAATTGCAAACATCTTCCTATGAAGACATTGACCTTGTATCACAGTGGGGTAGGTGTATTACTGATTACTTGTTAAATAATAAACAGTTTGTTTACTTTTTCTATGTGTGTCATTTTCATTTGACTGTGCCATATATTGACATCTGTTATGGACTTAAGGCAAACAATTGTAATTAATTTATTTTGATTTCTATTTCAGTATGTCAGAGATAAAGAAGGTGCATTCGTGGATATAGACACTGGGCATATTGTTGGTGAACATAAAGGAATACACCACTGGACACTCGGACAAAGGTGTCGTTTTGGTGGTTTGAAGAAACCGTATTTTATAGCCCAAAAAGATGTTGAAAGAAACATCATCTATGTGGTAAGTGTAATAATTGTAAAAATGTGTAACGTTCTCTACAGGAATAATACTTTTGGATTAGAGATTTAATACTACAGCATGCTAAAGTAATATACCAAGTGATGAAGTGCAGTGTTTTCATAGACAGTGACAACATGGCTGAATTGTTGCCATGTCCTTCCTCAATTCAAACTTGTGCTCCATTTAATGATCATCTCTTTGATGGGACTTTAAACCATTATCTTTCTTCCTTGCTTCCAGGGAAAACACCACACTGTAGGATGGACACACACACACACACACACACACACACACACACACACACACACACACACACACAAAGAAAGGAAAAGAAAAGGAAAAAAAAACACCTATGATGTGTTTGGCAATAAAAATGCGTCTTAATATGGACAGTTAAAAGAGAATATTAAAATTATTTGTCAGCTATCTGTGGCTGATCGATCACTCTGAAAAGGGGTTGAGGGGGGTGGGGGGACAATCAAGCAGCCAATCTGATGTTATTAAAACAGCACCGAAATAATTTGAAGAGGATATCTGACACCACACAAAATTTTAAAATGTACACAGCCATTATGAGGTTGACACCTCTTCACATAAGATAGTTGGGGCACATCTTCCAAAGCAAAAAACTGTCCTATTGTCAGTAATAAAATCTAGTCAGTTATGATGATGTGCTTTGAAATCAGTGTGACCCAACAATCTGTCTCCAATCCCTGGAGGCAAGAGCTGTTGGTCCTGGGACTATGACCTGGGAATGAAGTCATGGAGGCAAAATGTTTTGTTTCCTGGGAAGATATTGTAGTGCTCAAAAGTATTCTGTAGTTCTGATGTTATGGTATCAGTACAGTTTGCATGCAATCACAGCAGATCATCATATGTAGCTGTGTCACTCCATCAAGAGCTTCACATTGCTGCAGTTACATATCTAGTAAAAAAGCAAAGTCATAGAATGACACTGTAAGTATATATTTCTGAAGCTGAAAAGTATTTTGTAATTTGATTTGGTGGTAGAGTATTCATTAACTAGCATTACTAAGGTAGTCAAAAAGTATTTATTCATTTGTACAGACAATTAGATGCATGCCAAAACACAAAGAATACTCAGCTGATGTGAGAAAATCTGTTTTGTGTGCTTTGAAGAAGGAAAGAGACTATGGCATATCACATCAACTAATAAGTATCTGGAATCGACGACAGAAAGAGGAAGGAACAACAGCCAATAAGCCAAAGTCAGGTCATCCTCGAAAAACAAGGAGGAAGGACAGAATGATTTGTAAGCCGTCGGCTCCTGATCCAAGAAAATCGGCTTGACGAATTAGGGATGATCTGGTTCATCATCACGGACTATACATAAATGTCTCTGTTGTAAAATGTAGCAGCTGATCAAAACTGTAGGTGACCATTGCATAAACAACTCATAAATGCAAAAAATTGAAAGAAATATCAATTTTTTGAGTGCTACAGATTGGTCTATTGTTTTATGGAGTGATGAAAGTAAATTTAATGTACGTTATTCTGATGGTGTGCAGTATATAGGTCACCCAGCAATCCAAAAGGGATGACAAAAAGTACCAGATGCCGATCATTAAGCACGTTGATAGCTGCGTCAAACTGGGGGATGTTTTTCTGGATTCCGTTTGATCCTCTAGTCCAAATAGAAGGCAGAATGGATTGTTTCCTGCACAGTGACATTTTAGAAAACAGTATGGTTTTGTATGGGAGAAAGAATATGCCACATAATTGGATATTTCAGCAAGATGAAGATTCAAAACACCACTGGCCATTTTTCACATGAAAAATTCAGACTTTTGGAGTGACCAAGCCAGAGTCTAAATCTAAATCCAACTGAACACCTCTGGGATGCATTGGATCAATATTTTAATCATAGAAGTTACTCAAACAAGGATCATTTTGCTGCTGCCTTATTGGACGACGGGTCAAAACTCTCATTTGACCTGTTACAAGAACTTGTGAATTCAATGCCTAACAGATGTGCAGCTGTGATCAAAGCCCCTGGGTGTGCAACAAAATACTGACTTGGTCTTCAGATTCCAAAATATTTTTTTTAGCCTTTCGTACTTAAACCTACAAATAACTTTTGATCCAGAAGAGTTGTTATTTCTGTTTTGATGTAAGGTAAAATTGTTTGAACTAAATGTGGTTTTGTACTAAATGGATTATAATTACATACTTTTCAAGCATCCACTGGCAGTTTTTTTCCTATTACATACTTACTTTATGTAATTGTAATTAATGTTTTCAACAAAATACTTTTGAGCACCACTGCATTTCTTGTGTTAAAAGTCTTTTGGAAGTCAATTCAGGGAGACATAACATTTTGTGAACTGGGAGGAGATATGCCTCAGCTTTATTGCTTCTTTTATGGACTGAAGGTTTTTTCTCTCACATACACCTGTGTCTACACTCAGTCAGCAATATTACCCCATGTGGTCGAGAGCACTTTGTGTTTCATTATCAGTTTCCCCTCTCTTGTTTCATTTGTGAATGGGGTACAGGAATTAAACTAAGTATCTAAATGAGCTTGCATTTCTCTGAATTTACCATTATGGCCATTTTGCAAGTTATCTGTAGAAAGTAGTAATATGTTGCTTGGCTCTTAATGATATGTATGAGCCAGAATTTGAATAGTAAATCTCTCAGTAATGCCGAAAACTTCTTTTAGTGCCTGCCATTCAAATTATATGAAATTCTCTGTGATGCTATCAACATACTTCTCCAGCCACTCACTCTTTCACTCTGTTACAGCATACTGAAGGACAAATGGTATGTTATATAATCCATGAGGGCAAGCTGAAAAATGATGCCTCTGCATTTTTTATTCTGTTCTCAATATTGTTTGAGGTATTATGTGTCATGCTTATTACGTGGTCGACTTTCCTGCTTTACTGACCCACATTGCAACCCTCTGCTGCTAGAGGGCTCCAAATTGTATTGTGTAACATAGTGCTGTGTAATGTAACTATGTTGCTGCATGAGAAACAATGTTCTGTAATTGAATTTATAACCATAGAAGAGTTCATGCACACATGGAGCATGCTCTCCTTCAGCATGACAATGCCAGACCTTACACGAGCACTGCGACATCATCAACAATCCATTGCCATGTGCTCATCCTCCATACAGTCCCAACGTGGCCCCATCCAATTTTCGTCTGTTTCCAAAACTGAAGGAACACCTTTGAGGACTGCACTTTGATAGTGATGAAGTGGTGCAAGCAGAGGTAAGACTGTGGCTCTGTCAACAAAATCAAACATTCTACAGTGACACTGTCGGCAAACTGGTCTCTTGTTAGGAGAAATGTGATTGTTGCCAGGGTGACTGTTGAGAAATAAATGTGTAGACATGAAGAATAAAGATTTAGAGTGTTAATACAGTTTTATTCAAAAAGATTTCCCATAAAGAATTTGGAGGCATTACTTTTCAGCACACCCTCGTACATGCCTCCGTGGTGTAAGATGCTAATTGTTTCCTCAGACTTGTCATGGACCTTACTGCCTGTCAGAATGATGTCTTCTTTGCTATGCACATAGTTTGAAATGTAGGAATTTTGGTAATATAAACACAACCTGCACATGATTAATAATCATGGTGGAGGCTTATCCAACATTGTTGTAAGCATTTTTGCCTGCCAGCCTAAGATTTATCAGCTGCTACTGTCCAAAAATTTTAAACAGTCACACTGCTTGTACCCCATTATTATACAGATGCATTATGCACACACGAGAAATGGCAGGAAATGTTGATGACAGAGGAACTAACTGTAATCTATAAAAAGTCGATACTATGTATTGGGTGGTTATGAATAAAGTGCAGCTGCTCACCGTGATGCAGCATGGGCTGTAATTAACATATGACAGTGAAACTTTAGATATTCTGATACATTAATGTGAAACTGATTTATGCAGGGAAAAATATAGTTCCAAGTTTGGCCAGCAGTTGCAGATACGGTGCTATGAATGCAAGAAATATGTATAGAAATGTTTCCATCTGTAATAGATTAGTAACAGGACATGGGCAGAAATAGTCAAACAAGCGAGAAAGATATAACGTTGATTTCATTATTAATCACTGCGCTTACACAATTTGTGCAATATGAGCACTATAGATGTTAACAAGTGCATCCATAAAACCCATGTTATCAACAGTTTCTGGCAGCAGTTCTAGTGGAATCTGAGCAACGTGCTCCTGTATACTGGTCATCAGATAAGATAGAGACTGAATGTGTCCCTGCTAAATGTGTTCTTTTAGATATCCCCAGAGCCAAAAGTCACATGGATTCAGTTCCGCCGGCCGCGGTGGCCGAGTGGTTGTGGGCACTCAGTCTGGAACTGCGCAACTGCTACGGTCACAGGTTCGAATCCTGCCTCGGGCATGAATGTGTGTGATGTCCTTAGGTTGGTTAGGTTTAAGTAGTTCTAAGTTCTAGGGGACTGATGACCACAGATGTTAAGTCCCGTAGTGCTCAGAGTCATTTGAACGATTTCGATTCAGTTCCGGTGATGTTGCAGGCCAAATATCCGGGAAACCTCCAAAGTGAACATATTCGTAGAATGTTGCATTAAGCAGATCTTTCATGGGGTGAGTGACATGAGGTGCTGCCCCATCGTGCGTGAAAGCTGTGGTTTCCACACACCTGTGCACTTGCTAAGCAGGAATCACATGCTGTACTAGGAGATCTTGATAAAGTGCAGATGTCATGGTACACCTCACATGCCCTATGGGTGTACTCTTAAAGAAGAATGGACTAAGAATAAAGGAGTTTGTGAATGCACACCAAAGTCACATACAGTGAGTGAAATGGCTCTTCGTGTACACCACGCTGCTTAACAGTACCCAAAATTTGGCAGTTTTGTGTATTCACTGCATGCTGTATTGTAAAATGTGCCTAGTCACTCCATAGAATATTGCCCGGCCACATGTCATCAACTTTGTTCTGTGCCAGAAGCTGAAGAGCAAATTCAGAATGTTGCTGCGGATCATTAGATTTCAATTGCTGCTCCACATGGATCTTGTACATGTACTAGTGTAAAATAAACTGCAAAACTTTCCATACTGTTGATGATGGGATGGACTATTGTCAACACTGCACTAGCAGTAGTACTACCCAGGCACATGCTGCATGGTCATTTACAGCAACAGCAACCTTGTCAAAAACTTTCACCGGGATAGAACGCCTTGCTCTTCCAGGTACCACACTAAGCTCACTCGTGTTTTCGAATTTCATTATCTTGTTTAGACTATTTAATGACATGGATCTTTCAGTTGATGATACTCTCTCAATGCAGCGCTGTAATTACTGCCATTCACATAAAACAGTTTCACTAACAGTGTATGGTCTGTCTTCTCGATAGCCGTACTGTTCACTCAGCTTGTGGCTTGTCAAATTAAAGTGTGGATGTCATACTGTCATACAAACAGTCTACAGTGACAGATTTGCACACGATGGCTAATGGCTACAATTGGCAATAATTTTGTTTCCCAGCATAAATGGGCTCTGCATTAACACATTAGCTGCCATACGATAATTACAGCCCACACTGGACCTTTGGAGTAGGCGTACTTTACTCGTAAACACCCAGTGGAAATGCTGTCTGGTGGAAGCCCTCCAACCTCTGCACTGAGTAATTAGTTCTATATGCTGTGATAGCTTGATGTCAATGACTTTTTGATATTTGTAATGAGATGTTGCTGTTTAGTTGTAAACATCTGTTCAAAGTTGCATGTCTGGACAGTGATCTCATAGTATAACTGAGATTACTTTCATTTGTCAGACAGATTTGGCTGTATTGCTAATTCTGTAAAAGCAACCTGGCTATAAGCCAGGTATATCTATCTATCTTGAGTAACCAAAATGTTCTGAGTTTGAATTTTGCCACTAATTAAATTTTGAATAAAAATTGTCAGCAATGGTGGTCGAAGACTCTTGGTACAAGAGTCATTCTCATTCTGCCAACAACCTTTTCATAGAGGGCTGAGGAGCAGACGGAGTTTCAGGGCAACATTTTGCCTGTGAGATTGCAGACTGCCCTTAAAAGACAGAAGAATCAGCAATAATCAATGGCATGAGGGTGCAGAAGGCAATAGAAACCACTACATTAAAGACACTCAGAGTGTGTACACAGGACACATGACCTGTAATTGAAAATTGTTGTCACCATCTCTCCATTGGAAAAAAATAAATAAAATAAAATAAATCCAGATTAGTTTCATATTCAGATCTTCAAGAAGGGGAGGTAACCATGAGAAAAAGATTGAACAGCCAATGAAAAGGTAACATACTATGATCAGGAGCATGGAATATAAGAGGTTTGAACATGGTAGGGAAGTTAGAAATTTGGAAAGGCGAATACAGAGGCTGAGTGTAGATACAGTGCAGAACGGGGGTGGGGTGTCAGTGAAATGGAATGGAAAGAACATAAGGATTTCTGATTAGACAAATAAAGGATGATAGCAGCAGCAGCAGAAAATTGTATAATGGAAGTAGGATTCATTGTCAGTAGAGTAGGAATGTAGGTTAGAGACAATATTATGAAAAGGATTATTGCGGTTAATCATATAGAGGAGACATTGAGTTGCAGACAGGCACAATGAAAAGACAGGAGTTACTGCGAACAGTTCAGTGATAGGGTTGTTCTCATCAGAATTGACAGCAAACCAAAGATGACAACTATACTTCAGGTGTATATGTCGATACAAGCAGAATGTGAATAGACACAGAAAGTACACTGGTGTCGAAAATTAAAGCACAAATGGAAATTTTGCAAGATTGATTTTATTTTGCCACAAATCAGTATAAACAGTTGATAGCAAAGTAGAAACAATGTAAAGAATACAGAATGTAAATAGCTGCAACATGCATAATAGTAGATGAAAATGTTTTTAGATTTTTTCAACTCAACAGATTTGCACACACATTTTTACAACTGGTTGATGTGCTTACTATGGGGTGTGACCATCCCTGGCAACAATGCAGGCCGGACAGTGATGAAGCACACTGTGAATAATGTCATCAGTGTCATGTTGAGGCAATAACACCCATTCTTCCTGTGGAGCAGCTTGAGTCGAGGAGAGTGATTAGTGGATGCTGACGTATTGCAACTCAGGAGAACAAGCAGGCCACACAATGCGTGCAGCACCTTCCGTTTCGAGAAAACATCAACTACTCATGCTATATGAGGTCAAGCATTAGCATCCATCAGTACAAAGTCTGGGAACACAGCACCTTGTAACAACCATACATAAGGCCCCAAGTCCTCATCATGATGCCTTTCAGCAGTTAAACCTTTCTGAGTCACCTGTACAATTTCATGAAGAGATGTTTGAGTGATCAACATCATCCCTGCCCACACCTACATCTACATCTACATTTATACTCCGCAAGCCACCCAACGGTGTGTGGCGGAGGGCACTTTACGTGCCACTGTCATTACCTCCCTTTCCTGTTCCAGTCGCGTATGGTTCGCGGGAAGAACGACTGTCTGAAAGCCTCCGTGCGCGCTCTAATCTCTCTAATTTTACATTCGTGATCTCCTCGGGAGGTATAAGTAGGGGGAAGCAATATATTCGATACCTCATCTAGAAACGCACCCTCTCGAAACCTGGCGAGCAAGCTACACCGCAATGCAGAGCGCCTCTCTTGCAGAGTCTGCCACTTGAGTTTGTTAAACATCTCCGTAACGCTATCATGGTTACCAAATAACCCTGTGACGAAACGCGCCGCTCTCCTTTGGATCTTCTCTGTCTCCTCCGTCAACCCGATCTGGTATGGATCCCACACTGATGAGCAATACTCAAGTATAGGTCGAACGAGTGTTTTGTAAGCCACCTCCTTTGTTGATGGGCTACATTTTCTAAGGACTCTCCCAATGAATCTCAACCTGGTACCCGCCTTACCAACAATTAATTTTATATGAACATTCCACTTCAAATCGTTCCGCACGCATACTCCCTGTTTTTTTACAGAAGTAACTGCTACCAGTGTTTGTTCCGCTATCATATAATCATACAATAAAGGATCCTTCTTTCTATGTATTTGCAATACATTACATTTGTCTATGTTAAGGGTCAGTTGCCACTCCCTGCACCAAGTGCCTATCTGCTGCAGATCTTCCTTCATTTTGCTACAATTTTCTAATGCTGCAACTTCTCTGTATACTACAGCATCATCCACAAAAAGCCGCATGGAACTTCCGACACTATCTACTAGGTCATTTATATATATTGTGAAAAGCAATGGTCCCATAACACTCCCCTGTGGCATGCCAGAGGTTACTTTAACGTCTGTAGACGTCTCTCTGTTGATAACAACATGCTGTGTTCTGTTTGCTAAAAACTCTTCAATCCAGCCACACAGCTGGTCTGATATTCCGTAGGCTCTTACTTTATCAGGCGACAGTGCGGAACTGTATCGAACGCCTTCCGGAAGTCAAGAAAAATAGCATCTACCTGGGAGCCTGTATCTAATATTTTCTGGGTCTCATGAACAAATAAAGCGAGTTGGGTCTCACACGATCGCTGTTTCCAGAATCCATGTTGATTCCTACATAGTAGATTCTGAGTTTCCAAAAACGACATGATACTCGAGCAAAAAACATGTTCTAAAATTCTACAACAGATCGACATCAGAGATATAGGTCTATAGTTTTGCGCATCTGCTCGACGACCCTTGTTGAAGACTGGGACTACCTGTGTTCTTTTCCAATCATTTGGAACCTTCTGTTCCTCTAGAGACTTGCGGTACACGGCTGTTAGAAGGGGGGCAAGTTCTTTCGCAATCCTCCTCAATATCAGTCTCTTTCCACAATGTTTGGATCTCGAAATCATGCTCCACATTCCCCTCAGATCCGAGTCCATTGAGAACAACTCTCCAGCCCAAATTGGGACTCATGTGTGAAAGGAACTTTCGTCCACTGTCTGACTGTCCAGGTGGCATGTTGAAGAACTCCGTTCTAGACGTTCCCTTTTGCGAAAACACATCAGAGGCACACATACAGCAGCTCTCCGACAGTAAAGTTGTTGAAGCATTCTCTACATCATTTGCTTTGATACAACACATCCAGTGGATGCTGTGAGTACAGATGCCAGTTGCTGTGCAGTACTAAGGCGGTACCATCACGCCCTTTACAGCCACATAACGGTCCTCTCTTTCTGATGTCACATGTGGTCGGTGCTGTCCTGGTCTTCGTGATACAGTTTCAGTCTCTGTAAACTGTCACCACATCTGAGAAACAACAGAACAATTCCTGTTAAGCCAGTGGGCCACATGAGTTTGCTGCTGTCCTGCTTCTGATATTCCTATGGCCTTCCACTGCAGAGACTCTGGTAGGCATCTTCTCTGTGCAGTGCTGCACTGTCTGTGACTGTGTTCACAGCAACTGTGGATGTAGGACTACCCACCAAACACTCTGCATTTGATGGGTGCCCTGACGTCATCATTGGTGTGGTTTTCCATTGACTGAAATGCCATCTTCCATGCAGAACATGATCATACTGACATCTGTTGACAGTTTGTATAATTATATCATGAATTAGACACAGTATGGGAAAATAGCTGTTTGTTGATTTAATTTTGGACATCAGTGTATATGAGGGCACTGAATTAGTAATTCAGTAAGTAAAAGATGACTACGATCTAATAATCATGACATATTGGACAGCGATAGTAGGGGAATGAATAGAAGAAAGAGATACTGGAGAATATGGGCTTGGTAGTAGGATAGAGAAGAGAGAGACTAATTGAGTTCTGTAATAAATTTCAGTTAGTAATAGTGAATACACTGTTCAAAAATCATAAGAGGAGGACTTATACTTGGAAAAGACCTTTGTTACGTTGGCTGTGACCATGTGTATGTCTCAGCCCAGGAAACTAGAAAAACTTTACAGGGTATATACATGCGATGTATCTCGAAGTTGGACATGTGCATTTTGATCGTCTCAACTCGCATCATATTTGCTTATCACCAACAGCAATGGCAAAGAAGGAACAATGTTTGAAAGACTGTGTGTGTCTTCTTTTTGGAAATAAAAAAAATCTCAAAAGGTACCCTGTTTAACCTTTACCAGAAAAAAATACGTATTAGTATTTATACTGTTCCGATTTTTAACATAGCTGGTGCCCGTTCCTCACGCCGGGGTAAATTAGAATATGCAGGTATTTTTTGCAACATTCTTTTTTAATTTTCAATAAAATTAAAAAGGAAAATCTCTACCAGAAAGTATACAGATCAGTATTCTAAATGCTATGACTTCTAGCGTGGTCGTTGTTCCCAGTTGATATTCACAGGTCTTCGAGATACATCACATACAGAGGGGCACACACTGACATTAAAGAACTCCACAATTACTCATTTTTATTTACATTTCCTTAGTTGTCTTTCAGTTTAAGGTCAACGATATTTATATCGTAGTATTGGCCCTGACACTAAAGAAACAACAATTTATGCTGCATTTTGGAACCATAATTTTTGATTTATTGCAACATATGTTTGGCACTGTTCTGCAGGCGTCAGTAGGCACTATATTCTAATTAATTTCTGAAAATAAATGCATTTTTATGCATGGGCTGCTCAAAATATTCTTCTTGTCTCCCTTTACATTTATGTATTGTAAGGTTAGGATCTTATGTCCTTGTTCACATAGGAATGAAGAGTTTTAAGTCGTAATATGACAATTCATCTGCAGACTGACAAAAAAATGTTGTTAATTTTAAACCAAAGAGCATTTATTTGGTTAGAAGAGGGCTTGTGTCTGACAGATATGTGTTGTATTGCGTATTCTACTGTTCTATATACTCGAAGCACCAAAATACGAAGTTCCGATTTTCTTTTTCTTTATCTTTATATACTTATATATTACTGACAGTAGATACTCAGATGTTACACTTTTTTATTTGGTCAGATCGTTTGAGCAGTATGTGAACAAAAAAAAAAAATACTAATAATAAATTAACTTTTCAATTCCCCAAGAAATTTGTAATTTTAGAGAAGTTGAAACAGCACACACAATTTTCTGTTTTTTGTTCTAGTAGGAATAAATTCACCATTGCAAATTGCCTTGCCTTTATTAATCTGTATTTTAGTGTAAAACTTGCTAAAAAAAGTTGGAATATACATTTCGTAGACCACACTCACTGATTCAAAGCAAACGTGGAAACCCATGTAATCGACCAATACAGTTGGAAGCTTTGTGACAACACAATCAGCCAATGATATCAGTTGATGTCTGTCGAAAATAATCTGATGACCGACATCAGTTGCACTGTGACCGAACCCTTATTAGTGCATGGATTATATTTTTAATTAATCAAAAGTTCATATTCACAGTGTCCTGGGTCTAGTGGTTTGCGCTCCAAACTATCAAGCCGAGGGGTTGCTGGTTCGAATATCATGGATAAATATGGGTGTGATAAGCATGAGCATTTACATCAGTAGCATGGATTTTTCTGTGTATTTAAGTATGTGTATTATGCTGTCTAGTTGCCATATTACAAGCTTCGGCTTAGTTTGGGGCTAAGGGGGTTGGTGTGATTGTTGAAAGATTTATTTGTTTATTATCTTTTCTGAAATGTACATAATGGCTCCTGTGAGACTAAACCCCATCTGGGAATATTTTTGGAGAAACAGTGACAAAGCAACTGGTAAAGTATGTAGTAAATCACTGTCTCTTGGTAGTGCCTTAACAAAAACACAGACCATTACAAATATTAAAAATCATTTGTCAAAAAGTCATGAAAGTGAATGGGCAGCTTATTGTAAGACAAATGAAAAGTACCAGAGTTTAATCAAAAAAGATCTAGAGACAATTAACTCTTCATAAGCAAAAAGGTAGTCAAACAGTCTACTTTACCAGACACAATTAAGAAAAGAAGAAAAGAAGTAGCTGTGCCATGGCCTGATAATCATCTGATATTGTTGTGAATTGATAAAAGTGTTATGGATCTCATTATCGTTGACATGCTGCCATACAATGTTGTTGAAGGGGATGTATTTCATAGGCTCAATTTGACTGACCCTGACACGCCATCCAGGTACAGGAAAAAGTCTGAGAAATATTTTAGAATGACTTTAATGCCAGCAATATATGAAAAAGTAAAAGGGAAAGTTGTACTTCTTTTAGAAAAGGCTGGATGGGCAGCTTTACCACTGACATATGGAGTAATCCAACAAAGACATGCTCATTGCTGAGTTGCACAGCACACTTCATTAAAGGCCCCAAAAGGGAAAAAGTTATACTGACAACAAGTGTCTTGAAACAAGATCACACAGGGCAGCATATTTCACAGAAACTTAACCAAATTATTCCTGAATCCATGTGTTGTGGAAAATTTGCTTATATTGGATGCATAGCTCATATGCTGCAGCTAGTTATTCATGATGTTGTATTCAAAGACACTGCTGTAATGGATATAATAAAAAAAATATTCAAACAAGTTTCAAGAAACATGCGAGTTCCCCAAACAGGTTTTGATTCTCGATGAAGAAACCCACTGGAATAGTACTTTTTTAATGTTGGAAAGACCCATTGAGCAAAAAACTGCTGTCAGTTTATGCACGTCAGAACACAGTGGGAGAATAATCCCAACTGCAGAAAAAGGATACAAATGAGCTACTGTATGATAGATAGTACTTAAGTGCTTTCATCAAGCAACACTTGATATTTCAAGTAACTCTTCATCAGTATCTTTAATAATACCATCGATCGTCATGCTTAATTCAAAATTGATTACAAAAGATGAAGATACTTAAAACATAAAACTGTTTGACACAGTTGCGTGAGACTGTTAACAGCAGAGTTTCGTATGCAAGAAATACTCCACATTTATTGATTGCAACACCAATAGAAATGTTTTAAAATGAAGTATTGGACTAGCGATGAAACGGAGAACATGAAGACTGAAATATTATCATTTCTACAACAGAATGGGTGTAGGTCAAGTCAAATAGCTCATATGGACTTAGATATTGATGAGCCTAGCCCTTCCTGTTCAGCGTCAGGTGCAGATATCGAATATGCATCCTCATAAAATGATGATGATTTATGGAATTCAGGTGATAAACTTGCATTACCAGTCACAAATGGTGAAGAACATCTTAACATGTTATTTAAAAGAACCGTTGTTTCTGAGGAATGTCGACATCTATGAATATTGGGGTTCTAGTCCATGTACTTATCTAGGCCCAATTGCACTTAAATATTTATCTTCTCTGCCCACTAGTGTTCCTAGTGAACAATTGTTCAGTACAGCGGGACAGATATATGCAGACAGACAATTGAACATGATGGGTGTAAATGTGGGCAAATTCATATTTTTAGCTTACTACATAAGATTGTTTAACTTCATTTATTAATTTTGTTTTTCATTGATAGATATTTAAATGCTAATGGAAAGTTAATATTCATTTGGCTTTTATTATGTATTTTTCCAATTTTAATTGTTAAAGTACTTTTTTTAAGTAAATAAATAATATAATGGACCTTATTCCAAAGTGTTGTTATTTATGACAGTTTGTAAGATAATTTTAATCATCTCATTAAATTGTTTATATTATATTTAAAAAATCATTATTTTATTCACATTTTGCCAATCTTGAATGGAATTTCTTGGGACATAACCTTCAGCTTTGTCTTCAGCTGAAGGTTAGGGCGATAGCCTGATTAATCAGCTTTGGCTTCGGCCAGAAATCGACCTTCAGACATACACTGTTTATCAGGTTGAACTACAGAAACCAGTTGTTGAATGACCAGCTTCCACAATTGTTAAAGTGATGATACATCTGGTTTTTGTATGTTGAAGGGATTTTGTGTTATGCTGATTTATGTTAGTATTATTTCACATCAAATTAATTGCTCACTTACTCAGTCATCCATGGAACTACTTAGTAGACTCCCAGGCAACATCAGTGCAACTCCACCATCTTTGTGATAATCTGATAATGGACCCTGGAACAATTCAAATCTGCCATACTATTGGTCATAGTGTTAATGATTTGGGACCTTGCATTGACATATTGCATCAACAAGCCTTGTGACCCTATTTATTTTTGGCATGTCTGATGATAATGTTGTAGTTGTATATCAAAATGCCATGATTCCCTGTTGTTGATGGTAGCTGCCTGTGGAAGCCACTATAGTATTTTAATGACCACATGGCTACTTGTATCTGATGCAGCATGGGATTCCTAGGTCCAAGGATTACCTGGATGTGTACCTATTTTGGGATACATCCTCAAGTGTGTGATAATGGTGTCATGATTCATTACCATTCACCAGATTCAAGTCTACAGCATTTTTTCTAATTTACGTCGTTGTTCTGCAGGACAGACACCACTGATGATAGAAAACTGCTCTTCCTGGCCTTGGTAATTAAATTTCTTTTTTCTGTGGCCAGGTGTCCTTTCTTTGTGAGGAAAGTCCTGTGCATAGCCTTTCCCATGAATACTGTGGGCTTTGTTCTATTTGTATTTGTCGTATAACTTTTTGAGGTAGAGATTGGAGATTAGCTCTGCACTTGGGTCAGCAAGAAAATAGTTAAAAATCATATTCAAGCTGACCTGTGTGCCAGTCCAACAGTTATTAGTGTGGTACACAAATCTATCTGAGTTTAGATCACCTCCCTCTTTCACAGGCTGCCATACTGAACATTAATCTATACAATGATGTCAGGATCTGCAACATTTGTTGGAAGTAAATACCAATCACCTCTGATGCATTATTCATGCTTTGCCACAGAGAAATCACCTCACCCAACATTCATACAACTATTTCAGGTTGAGATTGTTCTGATAATTTTTGTTGAGGTTTGTGCACCTGAGCACACTTAAGTCATCAAATTTTAAGTGTTTTCTTTTATTAACAATGTTTGTAGTCAATCATTATTGACATTTTTTTGTATGCAGTTTCCATGAAGTCCGCTTAGATCCAACTCTAAGCTATCTTCTGTGACGGAGCTTGTTTAACAGACAGGAACTTAATTTATGTGGATTATGGATCTCAACAAGTTTCATTTCCTCCCTTTTTAGACTTTTGATGGAACCATTCATATGTAAAAGGAACTTCCCATCAGAATACAAAATGTGTAAAGATCATGTGATAACATACCAATGTTTAATGTTTTCCAAAATGCTTATTGTACGAATGATTTTTTCAGGCTGCAGGTACAGACCATCCCTGTCTCTATTCCAAATTCATGCTGGCATCTGGAATGAACTGGATTCATTCAGTCCCAAAATCTCTAAGGAAAAATGGAGTGTTGAATTGTATGTTCCGTTTCCAACATACAAAACCACTGACTCCATGCAAGGTCTCATTTATCAACAAAAATGATGTTCTGATAGAACTTGCGGAAAGTCTGAGAGCACTTACACCAGGACAGGTAAGGCACTTGCCTATTTCTCAGGGCATTGGGTAGTGTTTTGCACTAGAAATGCTGTCTTATGTGTAATAACTTACTCTATATACGATGTGTCCCAAGTCTGTATGATTAAAATTGCACTGATGATAAGATTATCCTATCCTAATTTGGAAACTTTGTGGTAAGGACTCAAATGTTCGGAAGGAATATCTGTTTCTTGGCCAGCTCTTTATGGCCTGAGCAAACAAGTTCCTTGTACATTTGTAGCCATGATCATAAATTTCTTCCAATGCGGAACATTCCTTTTTATATTCATTCAACTTTCTGGGCACTACATCCTGTTGCACCATGCATTAAATGTGTGTCTAAAAGTTCTTGTAATGAGTAATACTCCTTTGACAATGGATTGTGAACTGTAAACTGCGTGGACATATCACGGACCGTTCTGTGTTGTTTTACATGGTAAGACAGCTAATGTTGATGTGGCAGATAGTTGTTTGTTATGAAAGATAAACAGTTTACAAAAACATATGTCACACACATTGCTCATGCAACACCTTATAGCTGGTAACACCATTAAAAATAGATGAAGGTAAAACATGTAAGCAGATGAAGATAATTTAATCTGTGAAACAGACCAAGTTGTAAAACAATATGATCAAGAAATTGCCAGGCAGAGTACAAAAACTTCTTATTTCTGGAACTGGTATATAGAGAACCACCTTCCTTTAATGAAGAATCTAATTGGAGTCTTTGATGAGAAGAATAGTGCAGTCATGACTGAGGCAGACTTCCTCAAGATAAACTGAAGTTGATGAAAATTACTTACTGTAACAAATCATTTCAATGTGTGTATGATACACCGCTTCCCCACAATTTATTAACCATGCTGAAAATATGATGGGGCCTTGCTGATTTACTGTAACTTATTTGGAAATGTCTCACAAGGGAATGGTCTGATATTTCTTGTTGAAAACTGTCTTAATTTTTTTGCCACTGTTAGTTATCAATACCTATCATAATTGTTTTCCCTGCTGCTACTTATCACCTCCTGAAATACACATGAATTTCACCTGCCAATATGCACTGGAAGTTACTGAAAAAAATGAGAAAACTGCTATTTTCTGGCTTGGCACCTGCAACTAAGAGATGGAGACACATGGATATAATGAAAGACTGTTATTGCGTACGCACTGCTCATGCTCGGTGAATTGCAGCCAGCCAGCATGATGCTCTTTGAAGAGTGAACTTGATCCAAGGCTTGTGTAAAATAGATGCTAGTATTCATTTTTTGCTCTACTTTCTTTTAATTTTTGGTAAATGTTTGAAGCTTCATTCTAACCATACCAATGACTCCAAAAAATATTATGCAATGCAGGTGATGTGATCACTGTGAATGTTTTGCTATTTGCTATGGATATATGTAACAGACACCAACTGAAGCTATCAACAGAAAATGGGTGAAAATTATGTCATGTGTGAAATGGTAGTTAAACTTTTAGATGAATCTTTATATACTGTAGATGTACAATTAGGAATGACTGAAGCACCCAGTGTTACAGATTGCAAACTCACTAATGGTGAAGAAACTAAAGATAGTTGTACTCCTGAAGAACTTGTGAGTGGTATTGCCACATTTGATTAACATTCATCTCCAAAAGAAGAATCTGAAATTAAAATTACCAAGTCAAACAAAGATAGAGCATTGGGTGAACTAATTGTAAAGTCAAGTCATATGGCATGATTGGTTGGGGGACCCTGAAGGGCAGGTTCAGCCGCCTAATTTGAAGAGTTTTTCCTATCCCTTGTGCACATTGGCACCTTTCCTTTGTGAAAGTAAAGAGTTGTGTGTTTCACTGTATCTGGTAAGTGTAGGTGACTGAAACAGGTGTGTATGGAGTATGGTGCCATGTTTGTGCTAGATTTGTGGGACTGATGACCTTGCTGTTTGGTCCTCTCCCCCAAACCAACCAAGAAACCCAATGCCGGCACATAGCCTACTACTCTCAAATAGCACTGGTGGTGCCTCTGAGCTTAATGTCCCCATGAGACAGACAGATCAACAATAGCATTGTTACATGCCCTCACTGTATGAGAAATCTGGAATTTCGTCCAGGACAGTGGCGCAAAGACTGGTGATCAGGGACTTTACCCCACCATCCCTCTTCTCCTTTGCTATAAAGGTAAAGGGGAAGCAGCCAATAGAGCATGATGTATCCAGGGAGTTATCATCCATCCAAGTACTGGCCACAACAGACGTTGCGTAACTGCAATGATCTCAAGAGAACCATTGTGTTAGCTGAGGTGAGGTGAGGCTGCTGGCTCAATTGTAAGGTGACTGTTACAGATGCAAAGAATAATATCATTGGTTTTAGTGAATCTTTTGTGTACATTGCAGGACAGTCTAGTTTTAAAAATGAAATGCAGGGTAAAAGAAGGCTTTAATTCAAAGATGAAAAACATATAAAGATAACTGTGTTCATGTCTGCATTAACACATTCATACACAATAATACCCGTGATTGGTCTGGATGGTTCATTGCTAACTATGTTATTTGTTTACCTTCAAGAATTGACCAGAAACGTTCCACTATGTGTGAAAAGAGCATTGTTCTGCACAGAAAGTTTTGCGGCAGACAGAAAAATGCAAAATAACTATGTTATATTTTTTCATGTACCATGCTTTTTCCCATTTTCTGAAAACAAACACCTTATTCTAGATTCTTGGTTAGGTAATAAAAATTCTGCATCATTATCAGTTGCATTTTGAACTGACCGTGACAAATATGTACAGATACTGCAGGTTTCATCTAGTACGACGAAAGTACTTCTAACAGCAGACTGATAATTTTTGTGTCTGTGAAATGTATTTTACGGAACATTAGAATGGAAAATTGCTATTGACAGATTTATGCAGTGTTCAGACTATCACTGTGCTATTCTGAAGTTGAAAGCATTATCACACTATTTTTTTCCTCTCTCCAGGTTCAAAATATGATTAAATATGAAGAACACTCTTCAAAATATGCTGATATTATACAAGACTCAGTCCTAAGTTTGGCCCAGTTTTCTGTAAAAACATGGAAATATGTCTGCTACTTGCAGAGCTGTCAATTGTCATCCTTTATGTTCGTGCTGTAAATGTGCCACAAATTTCATTTTTGTGTGCATGCAGTTTATACCAATTTGGAAAGAAAGTTATAGATGAAAATTTGTATTTCTCTCCAGATATTTTGTTATCTTTTGACTGCATTCAATTGATGCATCAGTGCTTGCATGACTGACTTCTGTTTCGTGTTAACAGCATCTATTTTGTGTATGCTTTTATTTCTAAGTTGACTAACAGTGGGTATATAAAAAAAATCCACAATGCAGGTTTCAACATGGCAAGTTTGTCAGCTTCCTAGACCAACATGCAGAGACAAAATATTACTTGACAGAAATAAAGAACCAAGGACAAAGAAAGATAATGGGTAAAAGAAGCTACATTGACTCCTATAGCCTAGTAATATTAGCCATTGCATAACATTCAGATATTAGAAACATTTTCTACTGATCTATAGTGACAGGTGGAGCAGTGTGGAGGTGGTGTTAGGAGTGGCATATGAAGCAAAGCATCAAACTAGGCCCTCCTGCAGGTCTGGTGGTTTGAATAGGCCTGAGGTATTCCTGCCTGTTGTAAGAGGTGACTAAAAGGAGTGTCTCACTTTTTGGCCCTATGAGTTCAGGTCTCATTCTATGGTTTGACCTGCCACTTTCAAATCTCTTGTCACAGCATTGCATCTCCACCTCCGATTCAACTATTTGGGTGAGGACACTTTCCGGGGTATGTCATCTTCTTCCGTTGTCTCCTGTCCTCTTTTGCCCCATGACAATATTGTATTTCTCTGCGACCAATATCCAGCACGGTAGCCAGTCCGTTGTGTGGGGCTGTCATGTACCCATTTGGTGGTAGCCACCTGACAACACAGGGATCGCACTGCCGATGCCTGAGCTGTTAAGTCCCCATGTATGCCAAGGAGTAGATTCCTGTCCTTCTGGGGCATCAGGACTCCCGGCAATGGCCATCATGCCAGTTGGCCTTTGCTTTGGTGGGATGACCCGCAATGAAGCGCACTAAGTCATCTCTTGCTGGTGATCCTTCCATCGCTACACCATGGAAGGAACGTAGGGATACAGAAGGGAGAGAGCCATATTCCCCTTGGTTTTTAGTCTGTAGCAGAACGGATGGGGACTCCTTTCTACCTACGAAGCTTCAATTTTTCATTGAACACCTTAGAGGATAAGTTTGGAGAAGTGGCAGCCCTGTCCAAGATGCGAAACAGCGCAGTCTTGATTCAGACAGCATCCCAAGCCCAATCCTGAGTGTTACTCGTCCGTGACAAGCTGGGTGATATCCGTGTTTGTCACTCCCCATAAAAGCCTCAACATGGTCCAGGGGATCATTTTCCATCATGATCTCCTCTTGCAGTCTGACGACGAGCTCCGTGCCAATTTAGAATGGCGGGGTGTTCATTTCATCCAGCGCGCAATCACAGGGGACCCAAAGACAACAGGGTTGCTACCAGTGCCTTCATCTTGGCCTTTGAGGGTGATTCATTGCCTGAAAACGTCAAGGTGATGGTTTACCACTGTGACATTAAACCATACGTCCCTCCCCCTACGTGGTACTTTAAATGCTGGAAGTTCGGGCACATGTCTTCCCGCTGCACTTCCAGCGCCACATGTCGAGACTGCGGACATCCACTGCACCCAGATGCTCCATGTGCGCATCCTCTCACTTGCATCAACTGTGGAGAGCACAACTCCCCCTGCTTGCCAGACTGCCGACCGCCCAGTGCTCCAAAAGGAACGGAAAATCATGGTGTACAAGACCCTGGACCAGTTGACTTACACAGAGGCTAAATGTAAATTGGAAAGACTAAACCCCATTCTGTTGACATCGACCTGCTGCAGCTATATTACCATTGCTGTCCCAAGTGCCAGTGGTTCCTCATTCTGTGCCACAAACAGTTGACCCTCTGGGCCACCAGAATACATCCGCTCCCTTGGTGGTAGGGGGCAAATCTTCCTCCGTTGCTCCCAAAGCACCTACTTCGGGAGCAAGGCCCCTCCAAATGCAGGGGACATCGGTCCCCACCCCCCCTGCCAGAGAAGCAACAGCCTCCTCCAGCTCCTCTCATGTCGAAGGGGTCTGTTGGGGCCCTCTCTCCCAAGGTCTCCACTAATGCCACAGCAGACATTCGCCAGTGGCTCAAGGAGCCAACAGCTGCTGGACGAAAAGCTTCATGGTCTTCCTCCGTGCCTGAAGCTGCTTCAGAGAAATCTTCCCAGCAAGCCCCTAAAGAGAAGTGAGAGAACAAGCAAACTAGGAAGAATGACCCCAACACCACTACTCCCTGCCAATTCTGCATCTGAAGATCAGGTGGAGATCTTAGTGTCCCCTGTGGACCTGCATCTCACTGATGCCTCATCCACCGTAGAAATGGTTAAAAAATACTCAATCAGTGGCAGCAGGTGACCCTGAAGTATAACCTGCCTCCTTGTGTGCGTCATGCCTTCCCAGCCTCACGATAACGTCATCCTCCAGTGGAAGTGAGACGGTTTTTTCCACCACCTGGCTGAGGTGCAGCAGCTATTGAGTTTTACACCTGCTTTCTGCATTGCCCTCCAGGAAACCTGGTTCCAGGCAATGCGGACCCCTGTCCTCTGCGGCTATAGGGGATATTACAAGAACCGTAGTGACTATAACAGAGTGTCAGCTGGAGTTTGTCTATGTCCTGAACTCGGTATGCAGTGAACCTGTGCCCCTTCAAACCCCTCTTGAAGCTGTGGCTGTCAGGATAAGGAATATCACAGGAAATAACTGTCTGCAACGTGTATCTTCCTCCAGATGGTGCAGTACTCCTTAATGCATTGGCTGCACTGATTGATCAACTCCCTAAACCTTTCCTACTTTTGGGAGATTTTAACACTCACAACCCCTTGTGGGATGGCACCATGCTTACTGGCCAAGGCAGATTTGTCAAAAATCTACTGTCACATCTCGACCTCTGCCTCTTAAATACAGGTGCCCCCACACATTTCAGTGTGGCACATGGCACATATTCGGCCCTTGATCTCTCGGTTTTCAGTCCTGGCCTTCTCCCATCTATCCACTGGAGAGCACATGACAACCTCTGTGGTAGTGACCACTTCCCCATCTTCCTGTCACTTCTCTGGTCTCATGCCCACGGATGCCTGCCCAGATGGGCTTTAAACAAGGCAGACTGGGCCGCTTTCACCTGTGCTGTCACTGTTGAATCTCCCCCCACATGGTAACATTGATGTGGTGGTTGAGCAGGTAACTACAATGATCATTTCTGCGACAGAAAATGCGATCCCTCGTTCTTTAGGGTGCCCCCGGTGAAAGACAGTCCCATGGTGGTCGCCGGAGGTCGCTGAGGCAATTAAGGAGCGTCGGCGAGCTCTGTAGCGGCATAATTGGCACCCTTCCCTGCAGCACCTCCTAGCCTTCAAACGGCTCCCTGCCCGCATTCACCAGCTTACCCAAGGACGGAAACAGGAGTGCTGGGAGAGATACATCTCGACCATTGGGTGTCATATGTCACCTTCCCAAGTCTGGGCAAAGATCAAACGAGTTTTTGGATACCATACCCCAACAGGTGCTCCCGGTGTTAACATAAATGGCATGTTATCTACTGGCACAAACATGATTGCTTAGCACTATGCTTGTGCCTCTGCATTGGAGAATTACCCCCCAGCCTTTCGCACTCTCAAATGGCGGATGGAAGGGAAAGTCCTCTCGTTCACTACACGCCGCAGTGAACCCTTTAACACCCCATTTACAGAGTGGGAGCTCCTCAGTGCCCTTGCACATTGCCCCGACACAGCTCCTGGACCAGACTGGATCCACAGTCAGATGATTAAACATCTCTTGTTTGACTACAAGTGACACCTCCTCATGATATTCAACCGGATCTGGTGCGATGGCGTCTTTTGATCACAATGGTGAGAGAGCACCATCATTCCACTGCTCAAACCCAGCAAATACCCGCTTGATGTGGATAGCTATTGGCCCATCAGCCTCACCAACATTCTTTGTAAGCTGCTGGAATGTATGGTGTGTTGCTGATTGGGTTGGGTCCTGGAGTCACGTGGCCTACTGGCTCCGTGCCAGGGTGGTTTTCGCCTGGTTAGCTCTATCACTGATGATCTTGTGTCCCTTGAGTCTGCCATCCGAACAGACTTTTCCAGATGCCAACACCTTGTTGCCGTCTTTTTTTATTTACGCAAAGTGTATTGTCCACCTGGTGACATCGTATCCTTGCCACATTATACGAGTGGGGTCTCCAAGGCCCGCTCCAGATTTTTATCCAGAATTTCCTGTTGGTTCCTACTTTCCATGTTAAAGTTGGTGCCTCCCATAGTCCCCCCCCCCCCTCCCCCAATAATCCAGGAGAATGGGGTCCCGCAGGGCTCTGTATTGAGTGTATTTCTATTTTTAGTGGCCATTAATGGTCTAGCAGCAGCTCTAGGGCCGTCTGTCTCACCATCTCTGTATGCAGATGACTTCTGCATTTCGTACTTCTCCACCGGTACTGGTGTTGCTGAGCGGCACCTACAGTGAGCCATCCACAAGGCGCTGTCATGGGCTCTAGCCCACGGCTTCCAGTTTTTGGCCCAAAGACGTGTGCTGTCCTGGCGGAGGCTGGAGTCCCTCCATTGCAGGTCAGGTGTGCACAACTACTCGCCAGTTACATTGCACACGTTGGTAGTTCTCCTGTGCATCCAAATTACCGTGTCCTTTTCCCACCCACGGTGTTTCATCTCCCGCATCGGTGGCCCAGGTCAGGGCTTACAATTGCAGTTCATGCCCGATCCCTTCTATCTGAACTGGAGTCTTTACCTTTCCCATCTATACTCAAGGTCCATTCGCGTACACCTCCATAGTGTACACGTAGGCCGCTGCTTTGCCTGGACCTTTCACATGGCCCAAAGGGCTCAGTTTATCTCGCGGCTCTCTGCTGCCACTTCATCTCGATTCTTGATATGTTACGAGACCATGAAGTGGTTTACACCAATGGCTCGATGGTTGTTGGTCATGTCGGCTTCATGTATGTCCATGGAGGACATATTGAACAGCATTCCTTGCCCAGTGGCTGCAGTGTTTTCACTTCATAGCTGAGGCTATATCTCGTGCTCTTGAGCACATCCGTTCATGCCCTAGGGAGTCGTTTCTTCTGTGTACAGACTCCTTGAGCAGCCTACAAGCTATTGGCCACTGCTACCCTCGTCATCCTTTGGTATCGACCATCCAGGAGCCCATCTATGCCCTGGAACGGTCCAGTTGTTCAGTGGTGTTTGTGTTGACTCCAGGACACGTTGGAATCCCAGGCAACAAACTTGCTGACAGGCTGGCCAAACAAGCTACACAGAAACTGCTTATGGAGATCAGCATTCCAATAACTGACCTGCGTTCATTTTTACACCACCAGTTTTTTCTCCTTTGGGAGATGGAATGGCACAGTCTCAGTACGCAAAACAAACTGTGTGCCATTAAGGAGACTACAAATGCGTGCCAGTCCTCCATGCGGGCCTCTCGTAGGGACTCTGTGGTTCTCTGCTGGCTCCACATTGGCCACATTTCAGTGACCCACGGCTACCTCCTGCACTGTGAAGACAACCCCCCCCCACCCACCCACCCCTCCTCAGTGCACTGTTCCACTTTGACTGCCCTGCAACAAAATCTTGGGTTACCAGACTCGTTGCTGCTAATTTTATCTGACAACGCCTCATAGGCTGATTTAGTTTTATGTTTTATTTGTGAGGGTGGGTTTTATCATTTGATGTCCTTTGTCTCTCTGTGTCCTGCCCCCCTAGTGCTTTTAGGGTGGAGGTTTTAATGTGTTGC
This sequence comes from Schistocerca cancellata, assembly GCF_023864275.1. NCBI lineage: Eukaryota > Metazoa > Arthropoda > Insecta > Orthoptera > Acrididae > Schistocerca > Schistocerca cancellata. The sequence continues at coordinate 262,365,782 of NC_064629.1, read as the reverse complement.
AGAGTGGCTGGCTTCACCTTTTTATTCTGATGATCAGCCAGCCATGGTAATCTGTTTTGTTGTTTTAATCTCTTCTACCTGTTTCTTGTGTTTCTGTGGTTTTCTTGTCCCCTTTTGTCCATTTAAGTGTTTGTTGGACTTCCGTCGTTCTTGTGGTTTTTCCTTTCTCCAATGACCTCGCAGTTTGGTCCCTTCCCCCCTCTTTTAAACCAACCAAGCATCAAATTAGGATGAATCCAGTATTGAAAGGTGAGGTGGCAATGTCAGCCAGCAGTGTGCCCAAGAATAGAAAACATTAGAAAGAAAGCACACAGAGGAGGCTTGACAGAAAAGAAACAAGTAAGAGAGTCAGGAGGAAAGACAGGAGATCTGAGAAAGAAAATGTTGAAAAAAATATTGTTGAGGAACAAGGAAAGTAAGCAGAGGAAATAAGAGATAAAAGGAGAGAAGTTTAGTCAGGTGGCATTGCTGGCTGCAAGACACCATCGACAGTGTTCACTTGCTCTCATTGAAAAATGAACAATGACCTGATAGCATGAAAATAAATAAGTGGAAAAGTGTGTCGGTGCAAAAAAATGTGTCAAGACCATCACATTGCAGAAACAGTACTGTCAGTGCCTGTAAAATCATCATGACATATGTTTAAGACAATGTATTGCAAGTGAATCCTAGTTTCAGCCAGTTTATTATAAATTATAGTATTTTTTCTGTTCTTTGTGTTTCATTGTAACTTAGCTGGTTGATTTTTAGGGAAAACCTGCTCCAGAACTTGGCTGTTAATTTTAATCATAGTATTTAAACCTATAACACATTTAATCAGAGCAAAATTTTTTATCCGGTATTACATACTTCTGACTTTTGTGTTATTCATGAGGACTTTACCATTAAATTAAATAAGTTTCAGTTAAATCACTGAATTATCTTTCTCTGTAATTTCCTAGTATCTACTTTTGTGTAGTGGTACCATAAATTTCAGATACCAAATGATCAGAAATGACACTTCCAATTGAAAATATTACTATAATGCAGATATTCAAAATATTTTATCATGATATCCTTTTAAATAACACACTCAGATATCTTGCCACATCAAGTTTTACATGCCAAGAGAACCAAGTGTGTTTTATTTCTGTAATTCCCCTACTGCAATTGTCTTCATTGTAATTTCTGATTTCTAACAGAGTTGTAGTTTTACTGTAGTTGCATTTGTAATTCCTAATCACAAACAGATTGTGATTCAATCACATGAAAAATGCTGCTGTATTACTACATTGAAGTTGGCTTATTGCCAATGTGTGTAGCGATAAGAAATGTGCATAGCAGGAAACCATTGACTGCAGCACTAAAGAGCCTCCAACTGAAATGCAACAGTAATTTTGGTAAATTAGTCAAACAACAGTATACTTACTGAAAGAATTTGTTGTTTCACACGAAACGGCTGTAAGATCCTACAGCAAAACAAAAATCCATCTCTAATGACATCATTGTCAGAAATACTTCAAACCCTAATCTTCCCTTTTGAAACAACACCAAAAATGCAGATACTGAAAACACAGAAACTGGTACTGACTTGCTTTTGAGCACAGGACACTGACATTTACTTAGCTTCCATTCCCCCCTCCTCCCCCCCCCCTGCCCCCTCCCCTCTCCTTTAGTGCTGCAGTCAACTTGGAAGACTACTGTCTGACTCATTTGCGGCTCATATGTTGCCTGAACATAATATGAAATTTTTTTGCTGGCTGAGTTGCTGTGATTCATAACACTGATATCTCGGTCCTTGATGTAGACTTGAGAACTGCTTCAACAATATCAATAGGCAGTTTGTAACATCAATCATACAGTCTCAATCTAAAGTCAAGTATCTGTTAAATCTTCCCCAAATGGAAAAATTCTGTGTGTGATGCTTGATTTGAAAGTTATTAAATCAAGAGTATGTCACCAACTGACTATTGTTTGAGAGCAGGCAAGTTCCAGACTGTACATAAACTTGTGCAGTATTATGATTATTAATTTTTATGGAAATTTTTTAGGACTGTAATTTCAGTTATGCTATGAGCATCATGTACATTTTCTACATCTACATCTACATCTACATCTACATCCATACTCCGCAAGCCACCTGACGGTTCAATTTTATTGAAATTACTCAATTTTTGTGTATGTATAACAAAATGTTCTTTCTGGTCAGGTTAGCATTGTGCTGAAACAGTGACAAAGGACACAATATAGTCTGTGGTTATCATTTAATGGGATACTATGACACAAAATAGTGCAAGTAGAAAACCTATTAGTAGTAAAGGGGGACCCCTCATACAATACTAATTGTTTCATTCTCTTCTTAATTTATACCATGAAAATACTGTGTCTATAACTTCAGTAGGACCATAGTTAATTCAGTTTTTCTATCTTGCCAAAAATTTTACTGTATTATGCCTCTAGTTGCATTACTGCTTATTACTGTTGCTTACCATTATTAAAAAAAGAAACAATTATGAGAGATGTGAAACCAAGAAATTCATTAAGTATTGCTCTGCAAAGAATCCATGAAATACACCAATCTTGTTGTGTTAAACTTCAGTGATGCATATGTACAGTAGAAGCAGCTACAATGGCAATATTATTGTTTAAATTGTGCTATATAGCCCTCATAAACCTCTTAATAACTCAGTACATTGTACTTAAGTACATTTTGATTTTGTATCATTTTTACAAAGTTGAAGGTTCTCCAGTCATGTATGATGTACACTAGACAGCACAAAAAGTGGGCCAACCCTGACTTCCAATGTGTTGGCCGCATCTGACGGTAAGCAACCAACACAGCATAGCTGTGTTGCGGGTTCTCTACACCGTGTGGACTACAGATCTTTCACTATACGCAATGGGTAGCACACAGGACTATTAGAGACCACTGCTCTTTATGGCAGTCAGTCCAGATGTAAACCAATACCATCATGCAACAAATAACAGAAAATGCATTATTACAGCTGAGAAAGTACTGAATGCTTGTAAATTAAACTTCTATACAATAAGTGACACTACAGAAATCTTATCCCACTCATTAAATAACATGATGAGATTTTGTTTGTGGTACAAATTTGAACCCAATGTTTACCAAGCAAAGCTTATGTGTCTGATTGAGACTCGACTAGGCATAAAGAGACACAAAATATTAAGTGTTCACTAGTATCAGTTTGCAAGGCCGAGTGTCCAAACCTGGAAACAAATGATGACATGTTTAGCACTGTAACGGAAACCTCATGAAGCTTATATTGCTACTGAGATGTAACCATGAAATGTATGTAATAAAGTGAAACACAATGAAGTAAAGTTTTGGTGATGGGCAGGGAGTAGAACCCAGTATCCATACAAATTTACAAAGCACAGTCAGATGTCAGATATTAAATATCTTCACTAATAGCATGATATTGGAACGTGAAATGACAATACAAATGATTTTTGCCTAGCAGGGATTTGAACCCGGCACCTTTCGCTAGTGCTTATAGGTGCAAATAGACATGAAATATTTGTTTCTTCACCAGTAGCAAAACATACAAATGTTTGCTAAAGGTAATACGATGAATAATTCTGCGCTGCCTAGGTCTCAAACGCCATGCACATCATCATCGACCTCACACAAAGAGGTGTCAACTATGAAATTCCCTTTCACTAATAATTAGGATCATGCTGTTCGTAGAGACCTGGAGGAGTTTGGCATCATGATAAAACAACAAAATGATGGACAGTATAATTTCTAAAGGTTTAAATCCAGAGAAAAATTGGAATTGGTCTTCAAACCCCAGTCCAGTGCCAATATTTTCAAAATCTCAAGGTCACTTAAAATTAAAAATTAAGGTCATATGACCTTACATTATTATTGGTTTGTGAACTAAAATAATATCACTAGTGTAAGAAAGCTTACTAGTGACAGAGTTTCTGCAAGCAGTGACTTTCGCCTCTCTCAGAACGGTCATACAGGAAACAATACAACTTGGCTTTCCCACTAGCAATCACTCCGTACCGGGCACATGTGTTTCAACCTGCCTCCACTGCTTTCATCCTTTCATTAAACACAAATAGAACACAATATCTCAAATGTTAGACTTAACTCAATTTTAGACTCCATTTTCTAGTGCATAAGTGATGCTCCTTATAACATCAAAATGAGAAATATTCAAGTTGTCATGGCATGAGCTATACTACAAACATGAACAAAATAAGACCACAGTTAAATATGCTTACAGCTACATGCCATACAAAGCCGTCACAGAGCATGCTGAAGCATAGTATTATATCATATGCAACATTATATGTTGTTATGCTTGCTAATTTGAGTGCAGAAAAGTCCACTGCAGTCATAGGCTATGTGCCCAATGCGTCACAATTACATGGGCGGACATCGGTCTGTATCAAGTAGCCGCTGGCTAAGGTGATGAAATTGGTCTTATCATGAAAGACACCTATGATCTCTATCACAAACATGTTTCTGCAATATTTTTCTATTCTGAATGGTTAGGAAATGAACAAAATTGTGTCTAAACTTCTGTCAGACTGATGCTCTTAGCAGGCAGATGGAATACAGCCTAAAAAAGAAAGGAAAACAATGGGTTTGATATCGCAGCTTTGTGGTCGCACTGCATGACGTTGTCTTTTAGACCATGAATAGGTTATTCACAACAGTTCAAGTGGAAGTCAACACCTCTCGTACCATGTGCTGCATACCCCTTTATGACAAAAAATATGATGCTAGCACACATGAAATTTGGTGGTTGGTTGAACTGAGAATTCCTTGTAATGGCTAAGGTTTGGGTTCAGTTCCCGCTGGGGGTAACAGTTTTTAACAGCCACAAACATACCCTCTTCACCTCCAGTAACGCCAAATAAGAAACACAGGACTGTGTCGTGGTTCCAATTTAACATTAAACATGTCCATTTGCTACGGACTGGAACAGAGTTGGATTAGTTTTGGCTATCAGAGGCGGAAGTCGCTGCTTGCAGAAACTGTCTCTAGTAAGCTTTCTTACACTGCTGATATTATTTTAGTTCACAAATCAATCATCATGCCAGGTCATAGGACCTCCATTTTTTAAATTTTAAGTGACCTTGAGATTTTGAAAATATTATCACTGGACAGGGATTCGAGGTCCAATTCCAATTTTTTCTCTGGATTTAAACCTTTAGAGATCATACTGTCTTATCGTTTAGTTGTTTCGTCATGATGCCAAACTCCCCCAGGTCTCTATGAACAGCGTGATCCTAATTATTAGTGAAAGAGAATTTCATAGTTGACACCTTTTTGTGTGGGGTCACCGATGATGATATGAGTGGCGTGGGAGTCCCAGACAGCACAGTATTATTCGTAGCATTACCTCGAGCCAAACATTTGCACGTTTTGCTACTGGTGAAGAAACAATAAATATTTCATATCTATTTGCACCTACAAGCACTCACGGAAGGTGCCAGGTTCAAATCCCTGCTAGTCAGAAATAATTTGTATTGTCATTTCAGGTTCTGATTTCATGCTGTTGGTGAAGATATTTAATATCTGACATCTGATTTTGCTTCGTAAACAATTTGTGTGGGTACTGGGTTCTACTCCCTGCCCATCACCAAAGCTTTTCTTCATTATGTTTCACACTCATGTGTTGCACTTTATTACATACTTTTCATGGTTACTTCTCAGGAGCAATATAAGCTTCATAGGGTTTCTGGTACAATGCTAAACATGTCATCATTTATTTCCAGGTTTGGACACTCAGCCTTGCAAACTGATGCTGGTGAACCTTCAATATTTTGTGTCTCTTTATGCCTAGTCAAGCCTCAATCAGACACGTAAGCGTTGTTTGGTAAATATTGGGTTCAAATTTGTATCACAAACAAAATCTCATCATGTTATTTAATGAGTGGGGTAAGATTTCTGTAGTGTCACTTATTGTATAGAAGTTTAATTTACAAGCATTCAGGACTGTCTCTTCTCTAATAACATGTTTTCTAGCATTTGTTTACATCTGGACTGACTGCCATAATGAGCAGTGTTCTCTGGTAGTCTAGTGTGTTTACCATTGTGTATAGTCAGACTGCACCCCACAGGGTTTCGGCATTTGGAGAACCTGTGACACAGCTATGTTACATTGGTTGAATTCAGCAGTGGCCCACTTTTTTTGCTGTTAAGTGTAGCAAGTGTTTTTGCTGCTCCCCTTTACCTTTGATAGTTTTTAAATATGTTTTGCCACCCACATACTTTTGTTTTGTTTTAACTGTTATGACATTTGCAATTTCTGTGTTATGTAGCTCCTAATATCAAATCTTAATTTTGTTTCAGTATGCTGTGTTTTACACCAACCAGGAATGCTTGGGCAGTGCAAGAATTCATAATGTAGCCTGTTCTCTGCAGGCTTTGAAGAAACTGAAATGTTAATACTTGGGTGTTTGTGTGTTAATAATGTTGAAACTTGGAGACAATTAAATTTTTTGTTGCAAATAAATATTTTTATTTTATATTAATGACCTAAAATATGTTACTTCCACATGCAGGCCAATTTAAATTTGTGGGATGAAGGACAATCTGGTTTATTGTTAGGTAATTAGGAGTTAGGGAAGATTTACAGAGCATTCCCATAGGCACAAGCAGCAAAAAGTAAATAAATTGTATGAAGCATTTTATTTTGAAGTATGTTACAAATAAGTGTAGAAGTTTTGCGTGTCGACTTTCCAGATCTTGCACTCAGTCAGTGACTGTCAGCATTTTACAGACAATTATTTAATCTCCATCACACCATTTGACATCAGTGAAGACTACTCTGCTGATTTTTCATGCTGTCACCAGACTTATGTACCAAATTGCATCCTGAATGTAAAGCACATCTATTTGTAGAGAACAGCAAAGTTACCACAATAATACAGTGTTGATTGACAAGAAAAGTCATAGAATTTTTCAGAACTCTTAAGTACACAATAACAAATATTGGCAGGAGATGGAGATCAAAATTGATATCTCTAAGTCACCAGCCGCCAACTAAATGCAACAACATGTTGTAGGACAGACAAGCAGTGACAGTGTTGAGGAAGTGGGCATATTATGCAATTAACAGTGAGTTACATGTGTTTGAAAGTGGTTAACAGGAAATATATGAGTATTATGAAAGCTACTGCTTACATGTACTAGAAATGAATTCAGGTGAAGCAGCCAATATACCAATCTTTATACCTTGTCTAATGATTTTTTTCAGACAGATTACAGTGAATGGTCTGCAAAAATGAGGAACAGTATTAAAGTCATATTTATAAGGAGTTTCCAGACTTGCTGCTGTGTAATATTAATGTTTATTTCTCTCCCTTTCACTACAGATCTATTTCAGCTATTATTGAATGACCTGTGGTACAATGTGGGTTACATTATTTTCATTATGCATTTTTATTTTACAGTAGAACATTGAGTATGGATTGCTACTTCTGTGTATATTGTCTAAGATTGACTGAGGTACATATAACATCGTTGGTAAGTTTATTTTGACTCTCATTCTACATGGTCCGAATTGGTAGAGCAGTTGCCCGCAAAAGGCAAGTCTTGGTCCGGCACACAGTTTTAATCTGTCAGGAAGTTTCAGATTGATAATGGCAGGAGACCTGCAAGTTGTGGTTTACTAAATTGTGGAAGACTTGGGTTCAGTAACTGAGATTTTCTTTTGCACAGTGCGAAGTTTACCATGAACAGGCACTGCATCAGAGTAGCTCAAGTGAGAGACAACACTTCCTGATAAACTTACACATCCTACAGTGTTGGCAGCTTGTATAGATGGCTGTTATGTGATTTTATTCCAGTGATTACAAAAGAATGTTGAATGTATGCAGTGGGTAGCTGCGGCAGTTGGGTAATGGTGATTCGGATGAGTAAGAAATGAATCTGTTGAACAGACTAATCCATTTGACGGAACCAGGAAGTCAGTATTCTCATCGTGTGGCACAACTCTGCTACTACAAAATCATGATGCAGCCATATGTGAAGTTCAGTGGTCTGGGTGCTTGATGCTAGGGTGTTATACATAGGTCCAGGGTTTGATTTCCATTTTGGACCAAAGTTCTTAATAGGCACTAGTAGAGCCTGTTTACCCCTGGTTATGCCAAATGAAGAACATACAATTCCACCATGGCTCCAGACTCACATTATACATTATGTCCCTTCACTAGCAACTAGGGGTTAGGTTGGGTCATGATAAAGGAATAAGTGGCAAAGCCTGAGATGTTGAATACTTTTGTTCTGATTCAGGACTCGAAGCCGGATTTTCTCTCTAATGGAGTTGATCCCTTCCTTACAACACAGTGCCATCGATTAGTTATTTGCTCAAGATTCCAAACTCATCAATTTCTCCATGTAATGTGCATGTCACTATTAAAATCCTGGCTTGACACAAAAATTTCCATAATGTTCTTTCAGGTTTTAGAATGAGCACAGCTAAGTGTTGCTGGAAATTTATTTCGATTGTTAATATCTCTTCATAATTTTCAGTAACAATATATATTACAGTTTCGACTCCCAGAAATACACAGAGCTTTTCGTCATTTCATTTCAAGTTCAAACTTATCACTCCTAGCTAATGGTGACAAAGAATTTGATAGTAAAAATATCTTCATGCATAGTCAGTGACAATATGTGTGGCGTTTGATTTCCAGTCATCATTGTGCTCTTTGTCATGTCACATCTAGTTCAGACTTGGCCACCTCTTGCTATTGGTGAAATAAACCTATATTTAATGTTTGTTTGTGGCTAGAAAACAATGGCTCTAAGTGGCGAGTTCGAATCCTGAGAAGGCAGAAATTATTTGTTTTTCTCATAATTGCAGTTTCAGACATCTTGTTATTGTTCAGAAAATTCTATATCTGGCACTTAATAACCCTTACATAACAATGGGATGAGGTGCTGGGTTCATATCCCTGTCCAACACACAAATTAAGTCATTTCAGGTCTGTTACTTGGGAATGAAACCATATTTAACATATTTCATGGTTAGTTAACAGGAACAACAGTTTCTGGATAGGAGTCCCAGTCCAGTTAAAAAAAATTTTTGTCATGTAATTTCAAGTTCAGATTTGCTAGTGGATACTGGCTAAAATGTGTTACATCACATCTCTTTATTATAGTCAGCAATAACAATCAGTGCTGTGGTCAAGTCTCAATCAGGCACTAACATTTTGCTTAGTTAGTATTGGATTGCAAACCATGTCCAGATTAAAGCAGTGTGTCACGTCGCTTAAAATTCAAACACATGCACAGCTAGCAGCTCATCAATTCATTTTTAATCTCACTGTGTGTTAGGTAACATGTGTAATAGGTGGTCTTTGAGCAGCTTTTAGATCAACATGCTATCATAAATATAATGAAATTACTAGTGATACGTTGTTGATGGTAATGTTTCGACAGACCACTTGATACTGTTAGTCACGATTTTTGTAACCAGTTAGTTACTTAACAGTTTATGCAAAAGCACTTGCTTAGTGAATGAAGGTTAATAGGTGATTGGAACACCTTTTGAGAGCAAGAATACTTCAGATTATCATAGAGATTAGGAAGTCCAGATAAAATTTAGTTTTAGTTAAGGATTATGAACTATTTGTGTAGGAATATCAGCAATGTAGTGAAAAACAGATTGCTACTTACCATAAAGAAGACACATCAAGTTGCAGACAGGCACAACACACAAAGCTTTCAGCCACAGCCCTCATCAGTATAAAAAACAAAAACACACACAAACACACACACACACACACACACACACACACACACACACACACACACACACACACACGCGCGCGCACACGTTACTGAACTAGCTGCTGAAGGCAGTTTTTGGATAATGTGCTCAAAAGTACATCGCAAGACTGTCTCTCTACACCCCTGCAATGAAGCCATAGATGTCTCAGTCTACACTGAGGGGGCTAAAGTCGCCTCTGACTAGTATTGCATGATCTGGGCATTTACACGCTACTGACCAGACTTTTTTTGAATGGCTCTAGAATCAACACAGCGAAGTCGAGTGGCTGGTAAAAACATCCAGTAATTATCTTGGTTTCACCTAGACCTTTTATACGTGACCAGATAACCTCATAGTCACACTCAATTTCGACCTCAATAGTGACAATATTTTTGTCAGCTCAGTGAACACTCCCTTTCCTATGACGTCTAATCTGTCTTTCTGACATACGTTGCATGATATGCTAAATATCTCAGAGCTTTCCACTTCGGGTTTCAGCCTGCTCTTACTCCCAAGAATAATTTGAGCGCCAGAACTCTCCTGGAGGGCAGTATATTTGGGCACTTTGTTATGAATACTACGATAATTTACTGATAAATTTTGACAGTCAAAGCATTTTTATGCTGAACACGGTCTGATTTTGCTATCTGCTTATCAGAGTACCTCAAACTACCAACTAGCCTAAAAAAAAAACCATGTGCTTTCCACAGGAACTCTGCTACGAGAGTAGTTGCTTCCTTTGTATAGTGCATCCCAGACCTATCAAGGAGAGCCGTACAATTCCTCACCTGATAACAAGGGTCCATAAATCTGCAGCCAAGACTGTCACAGAATCGACAAAGCCTCCAATTGGTTCCAAGCCAAAGGACCCCAATCAACTCTGAGAACATGGTTGCAAATTGCGAGCTCTTCTTGCACTCTGCACGTGAGGTCAGCTGCCTTCACCATCTATGCCATCTGCCTGAATGAACTGAGGATGGTCTCAGAACCCATGTGACAGGCATTGTTAGTGCTGATGTTAGCCACAACTTGCAGACGACTACATCCTGCATGCTTGATAGCGGCAGGTGAGGTCTCCTCCACATCTCGGATAAGGCCTTCTGGCAGACCTTGCACCTTGGGTTTCTTTCCAGCTCTCAGTGCTATCTTCCTAAGGGGCTCCATAACACTCCATAACGTTTGAGTTCCCAATATCTAGCAAACCCCTGCCCGTGTGTGCCTGCTCAGACCCTGCTGAAGGAATAGCCACCTGTTCACTCACAGGGCGAACAGATGAGGCCAGATGGCCAGCCTCCACATTGGCTCTCTGCCTCAGGTGATGCGAATGCATTACTATCTGCCATTCACCCTACTGTGAGAGCGAATCCACCATGTGAGGTACACTAGGAGGTTCCTTGGCAACAGAGCATGTGGGTGAAACAAGTGACACCTGAAGTGTCCCATACGACAGTCAGACTCTCTGCCACTGCCAAGCCCTTAGGCAGCAGCCTGAAGGTGGCTGATCGCAACCATAAGTACATTCAGTTGTTCGTAAACTTTGGTCAGCTTCTCCTGCCTCTGCACACAACATGCACATATCCTACCTATGATATCAAGATTAACTGAAGAACTAAACTATAAAAGCAGACAGGTACCTAGATATGTAACTTTCTACCCGCCTGACGTGTCACCAATGGACGCTGATGCCTTAATGAGCTGTGTAGCTGGCTGTTCAGAAGAAATGGAAACTTTGCTATGGACTGCTTGAATTTCCACTCACAGTTTAAAACGCAAGATTAGACCACTTAAACAGAAAAACGCGAGAAATTTGAGAAATATACCACTAGGAAAACACAGCAAAAGGTAAATTCGTAACTTGCCGTTGTGGGGATGTGAACAGGTGACAGCTGATGGCCAAAATGGCTCACTATTCGAACGGACGTTTGTCTTCAAAATAAAGCAAATGAGCAGCTGCTGCGCTAAAGACTGAATGAATTTACACTTGCAAAACAAGGGCACATTCCATGTGCCTGCGGACATTTTCGAACGTTCCTACAAAATCACTGAATGTGGCCCAATGAACCACGTCTGTAACATATAACCTTCATATTAAAAAATACTCGCTTCTCCGTTGGTCTAGTCACGAGGTCAGTTCTAGACAAAGCTGCTGCAGTTACTACTGTTTCGTCCAAAGCTTTTTGGAATTGTATGTACACTTTTCGTGATATCTCAGCCGACAGACTCCATAGAAACACATCAAGAGCCCATTGTTCTGCTTCTTGCAGAACGGCCTTGTTGGCACGATCATCAGCCATCAGTTTGTATGTATTAATACTTATTTTCCTGATATGATCAACAAAATGTTCCACCGATTCTCCTTGTTTTTACACTATACCATTAAACTGTTCCTGACAATACACAGATGTATTCTTTAGTCTGTAACGACCTACTAACCCTTCCTGAAGGTGTGTGAAGGACTGCGCATCCTGTAACTTCTCCCCCCCCCCCCCCCCAAGTGTTCAAAAAAACTCAAGTAAAATAGAATGGAAAGGAAAAACACAACCTACAGGCCCAAAAACAACTTTAAGTTGGCACTTACTTGAAAACTTGTGCCGATTGTCACTTCTGCTGCAACCTCGTCATTTCTGGCGTTTATTGGTCCACTATTACAGCCAGCCTCCAACACTTGTCCTGACATGAAGAGTAATGGGGTCTTACTTTGCGAAGATGTGGGTGAGTGCTTCTCTGCTGGAGGGGGTGGAGCTGCAGACGATGTAGGCAATCATTCTGTTACAAAAACTCTTTGTTCACTGTCATAAATGAATGTAGGATAGTGCATCTGCAACACGCAGACAAAGGTGGCTGGCAGTGATGTTTCAGGCAGTAGCCAGCACAAGGTAGGAGGACCTAATGGGGCTAACTGGATGATGAACACGGAACTGCAACTCTCAGAGCGGTGGCGGGAGGTGGCCGGTGCGGAGGTGACTAGAACTTATTTGCAGCCACCCATGGAGGAGGCGTTAGGTGGCTGATGGCCCATGCTCAGGCAGACTGTAGTTGGTAGTAAATGGACCTGGAGATGGCACACGAAGCTGCATCATAGTATGGTGATGACTGGCATGGGCTGTACACCATAGCAGGGCCCAGCTGTGCCAAATGATGATGACTGGGACCTGTGGGCTCAAATAAAACCACTAACAAGGGCTAAGTCTGACAAAGAGCCATGTTTCTGTGTTGATTGGAAGCCTATGGAACAGAGACCAATGGCTTGGTTCTGGCTGTTGTCATTGGATAGTTGTTAAGGAAGGAAGAAGGAAGATTGGGTTTAATGTCCCTTCAGCATCAAGGTCATTAGGGATGGAGCACAAGCTCAGATTGTGTCAAGGATGGGGAAGGAAATCGACCATCCCGGTATATCCCTGGAGCGATTTAGGGAAATCATGGAAAACCTAAATCTGTATGGCCAGACATGTGTTTGAACTGTCGTCGTCTCGAATGCGAGTCCAGTGTGGTAACCAATGCGCCACCTTGCTCTGTAGGCAGTTGGTCCTCTCCCAGCTTATTGGCACACAAGTGCAGCAGTATGGAAGTGGCGTCATCTGCTGAATTGTGGTATCGGCGGGGGCGATGTCCAGTTAGGAGACTGGGCTTCTATCTGTGCCACTACAGTTCTACACCACTACATAGCAGTATGTCCATAGACCTAGTAATCAGAAAGAAGGGATCACAGTAGTGGTTAAGTAGAGGTAACACAGAAAAAGTGACAGGGATACTAGGCTATAGAGTAAACACCAAACAAGATATCAGCCTATGGACAATGCGAGAATATCCAGAGGACTAGGATGCAGGAACAACAGGATGACATATCAATGAGTTCTTTCCTAATGTGCAGGAGAAACTTCAAATGAAGTACGTTCTACCACTGAAATGTATGATCCAGTTTCTTAACAGGACACAAGTATTACCCCAAGTATCTAAACAGAATAGGATGTCGACTTATTGGTGACTGTGACTACAGATATTTGGAAAGTCAGATCATATTATTGTGCACTGTGTTAATCTTAGAGATGTCACCCAATATTAAAGAGTTGAAACAGGTCTTGGAATAGTACACATCATATGAGACTAAACAAAATGGTGTAAGTTAAACGAAATAGTCGAGAAGGTATGCAGAAGAGAGTTGAGATTTCTCTTCAATGACAAGAGAGGAATAACACATTTTCGCCATTGACAAAAAATTATTGGTGAAGATCACGACCTAGACATAATAAGATGAATATGGTGGGGTGTTGAGCGCTGGTGTACGGCAGGAGTTATTTCTGTGTACCCAGGACAACCTGCCTGTGTGCTTGACCAGAGAAAACGGGAAGATTCGACAGTTGCTATTGCTGCATTGTATGGCCATACTGGAGGCATGGAGGCAACCTTAGAGCTTGGGGACATACACTGATGAGCCAAAACATTATGACCACTGCCAACTATGAGGATGAATGCCTCCTGGTTGTGGTACAGGAGGCAGTAAAGAAAGAATGTAAGCGGAACAGCGACGAAAAGGCAGTCATTATAGTGAAGATATGGGCTGCAAATGCGGAAATCCATTGATATAAGCGGTTTTGACAATGGGCACGTTGTTGTGGCGCTGCGGTTGGAAACGAGAACCTCTGAAACGACGAAGCTGGTCGCCTGTTGGTATACTACTGTCGTGAGCACCTATGGAAAGTGGTTGAAGGATGGTAAAATAACGAGTTGGACGTATAGTATTGGACGACCACGTCTCATTATAAAATTTATAGGTTACAGGATCCCCCGCTGCGTAATCCAGGATAGGCAGCAATCTGTGGCAGTTCTCACGACAGAGTACAATGCTGGTGCAGGCACAAGTGTTTTGGAGCACACTGTTCAAAGGCCATTGTTGAACATGGAGCTACATCATATGACTCCTACGTTTTCCTGTGTTGTCCCAACGACATTGTCAGTTTTGATTGCAGTGGGTACAGCATCACAGAGTTTTCGCCGTGGATCAATAGAAACGTGTCGCTTGACAAATGAATCGTATTTCTTGTTACATCAGATCGATGATTGGGTCCTTACACGCCATCATCCAGGCGAATGGCTGCACAAAACGTGCACTGCGCCACAAATGTAGGCCGGTGAGGACAGAGATAAGCTGTAGGGTACATTGAGTTGAGCTTCCATGAGATCTGTGGTGGTAACCAAAGGCATCATGAGAGCAGTGAACTATGTGAAAATTATTGTGGACCATCTGCATCGCTTCATGCTTGAAGCCTCCCCCTATGGCGATGACATCTTTCAGCAGGATAACTGTCCATGTTGCAAGGTCATAATCATGGTACAGTGGTTTGAGGGAATTTATAGTGAACTCACATTGATGTCTTGGCCAGTAAATGTGCTTGATCTATGCCCATTGGAATATATATCGAGCGCCAGTCGCGTGCCCGTAAACCACCATCCAGTAATTTGTGGGAGTTGCTTGACCTGTGTGTAGACCATATGGTGCCACATACTTTTGGAATCCTGTCAAGGGCTTGTAGAATCCACGTCAAGCAGAATCTCTGTTGTACTATGTTTGAAAAGTGGAACAACACGCTATTAAATGGGTGGTCACAGTGTTTTGGCCCATTTGCGTATGGTGCTGATAGCAGTACAAAGTGGTACACAAATCAGTGGTAACTTTTATAGAACTTCAGACGTTACCAGGCTTTAAATAGTCAGCCTCATCGTGACCTTCCGGATGCCAATATAAAACAGATTAATGTCAAAATTTCTATCTCTTTTCACTTTGTATTAAAATCAGAGGTTTTATGTCGAAAAGCAGTACAGTATTATGTGTCTCAAGTTTGCAAAATTGTGTGATATTGATTCTGCACAAATCGTAGTTCTCTTGGATTCTCTATTCAAGAGGGCAGTACCAATCTGAGCACAGCCTGCACTGTTGCCAGATTTCCCCCCTCTGCATGATGTTATCAATGATGTCACCATCCAGTGTTGACAGATTTCCCCTCCCCCACTGTTATGAAGTCACAGGCTTATTTCCCTATGTATAAAACGGAGAGAAATTCGAAACGAGGCAGGAAATTCAAAATAGCCCTATTGTGCTAAGCCCAAATTTATGGGACATTCAAGAATCCAAGATGGTGGACCTATCTCAATTGTCCAAAGCATAAAATCCAAGATGACTGATCTTAAAGGAGCCTCTGTGATGTCAGAATCCAAGATTGGCCATTGTTCTGTTGGTGTGAAATTAAAAAGATCCAAGCTGGTGGACCAAGGAATATGGAAATAGTTCTATATTGTAAAAATTCAAGATGGTGATCCAAGATGATGGACCTAAGGATATGGGTGCAGCCTGCATCATTGTCAGATTTTTTGGGGTTTTCCCCAGCCCAGTGAGATGAGAATCCAATATAACTGGTCTGAGAGATATGGGTGCAAGCTGTATGGTTGTCACATTTCATCTATTATGAAATTAGAATCCTATTCTAAATTTAAATTGTAGGACATTAAAAAACTCATTTGTCTTAAGTTTTAAGTCCACATTTGCTATGCTCATATTTAATGTTTCTACATGTGCATTGCTATTGTAGGTGACCATTTCATGCCAAATTTGAACACTGTTAATGAAATGTAAACACATCCATTCTTGTAGAAAAGACATGTGCAATGCAAATGCAAGTGCACGTTCTATGATCAAGCAGTCTTATATCATAATACATTATTGAGGTAGAAAGAAAACGAGTGAACAGAGTTTTAAAAAGTAGATTTATGTTGTGAATGCTGCAGTTCTTGTTATTTGTAATTTATTTTTTCAAAATAAACAACACATTCATCCACTGTATCCCTCAAGTGAATAGTCTGAGTATGATAGGGTTCCGATCCCATCTTCACAATGACCTACTTATCACCATGATGTAATAGGCTGATTTTCACCTGTGATTCAATATGTACCTCATGCCTTGCGATTGAATATTGACTTGTTACACCATACATGAAGGTGGAAGTGGAGCACTGCCAACACCACTGCCCAGGAACTGCAAGTAATTGTCAACCCTGAGAATTATTAAGGCTGCACACCTCACACCCTTAGCCCGTTCATCTACATCTACATAGATACTCCGCAATACCCCTTAGGAAACCTGGTGTGTACAAAATTCCGTGTCAATGTGGGAAAGCTTACATTGGCCGTTCGATTCACACAGTGCATGACAGGTGTGTGTAACATCGCCGTCATACGAGGTTACAACAGCCGGAAAAATCGGCTGTAGCAGAACACTGCCTAAATGAGGGACACAGTGGTAGTTGCCAACATTTCCGGTTTTTGGAACAGTATCTATAAACAAGCTGATAATTTAATCAACAGAGACAATGGGTTTCCTCTTAGTAAGACGTGGAATCCTGTATTATCTCGCATGAAAACTGAAAGTTCTTCGGTGCGGCCTTGATTGCGATATATCGTCGGCAGCAGTGTTTCACTAAGGGCGGCGCCACCTCCCTGTCTTGGAAGGCAGAAACCGTGATGGGCGGCGCATGCGCCGTGTACTGAACGGTGGCGTATATAGGACGTCTATTTGCAACCTGGCGTCAGTTCTCAGCGGGACTCATCAGCAGAAGCAGCATTTTCCTGAAGATGGCGACAAGTTGGAATCACCGAAATATCGAGTCAAGTTGATTTTAGGATCCGGCAGCAAACCCGAAGACACTTTCAAGACTTATTACGCCGGGAAAGGCTACGTAATCACAGTACATGTGAAGGTTTACATTCTGTACCTTCATAAACAGGTTTCCTGAACTCTACCTAGGCATTTGCCATCTCCAGTGCGACGAATTCTTTATTGAAGATTGTAGTCCATTTAAAATTTTATCTGCCGATATATTCTCTCACACCATAAGATCCATCCCATTTAGTGGCTAACTAAATTTCATGGTGATTTCTAACGTTTTCCGTAGTTTCACTACACATTGCATTATTTGTAAGTTAGTAAAAATCTTTCTCAAAATGATGTATGATAGAAATCCGTTTATCAGCATTTGCGTCAATGTATTCCTTTAGCCAAGGGTACTACTTCGAGGAAGTAGTGTGAGTGACTATATCCAGTTGTAGCCCCAACTTAAGACGTTGCTGGAGGTTCTTATAACGTAGCATGTAACTTGTTCTTGCCTCCAGCATTATCAGTAGCCTGATGTTGGGACCATTTTCCAGAACTTGGTGCTCTGGAAAAATGACAAACTTCTGTGCACATCATATTAACTATTTGGATATGTTAAGTCTATCTCCAAAGCATTTCCTACATGAGAATCTGCCGCCATAGATGAGAAATTACCCAATCCGAAAATTTCTCCTCCATACAGACATCAAAACTTTCCAATAGGTAGAGAGTGTTGCATGGCATATCCATATAAGTCGTTTACATCGAAGTAAATGATGTAATTTAAATCACTAGATGCTTTATCGAGCTGTTCACTCATTTGCAGGTTATTTTTCTTGCTGTGAATATAGGCACATCTACAAAGTTTCCCACACATCCTCCGCTCACAAAACAGCATGTCGACACTGACTGAGTTCAATAATGACACATGTGAGTTTGACCACGGTGTACCACGAAAATCCTGGAATGGTGTAGTAGGTTGCACGACCCAGAGAGTAAGTTTCCTTGCATACATTCTGGAATCATTCGAAAATATCTGCAAGTAAGCATAGATCTGTGTCCATACAGTGACTTGCATACTCCCCTAAATTAGAGATGCTTAACTCCTGCCAAACACTCACTGTGTTCTACGGCATTATCAGTAAGTTTGTTGGAGAATGCGGTTGTCGGACAATGTTGTTTCATAGAGTTTCTCCATCGAATCCAGATATTGGTATTCCCATACCCCTTTCCTTGTTACAAGCTGAAACTAAGAATCATCAGGATGTGCATCTTGAGTGAGGTACATATCCTCCTGACACATGATTTCAGCAAGTTTCTGAAGTGGTGCTGGTGTACATCTTAGTGAACCCAAGAAGTATGTGTAGTATGCTTGATGATATTCTTTTCTCTGCTTGGAGACTGGGTGTTGTGTTGACCTCATCATTATTTCATCATCATCGACATACAAGTCCCCAATATGGCGTCAAGAGAAAAGACTTGCAACTCAGTGGATAGACTTCGTCCAGTGTGGAACCCCAGTCATCAGTGCCATACCATCATCTCATTTCATTTTTTCATTACACAGTCTGAAATCAGATAAGGTTTCATAAAGGAAATGAGCATTACAATGGCTTTACTTGTGGAAGAAAATGGGTCTGTGTCATGGTACTCTATATTCCAGGTTACATGAATTGTGTGCAGCACCACAGATTGGCTGGTTGGGTGGTAATGTTCATTGCATGGTGTTTCAACTTTGTTAGCTAATCTCTCTTGATCCATCGTGGATATGGGAAAGCTGGTGGTCGGATATTTACCAAAGAAAATCACCAAACAGCTGTATGTTTTCAAAAACTGTTATTTTATTTACACGACCAGTTCCAACATCTCATTAATACTACCTTCAGGCCCCTTTGATTTTCACGTATAGAGAATCAGATACATCGATGCTTGGATAACCAGAGCCATCAATACCTGGATTCCATGAATTTTTTGTGGAGTGTGTACTTCGAAGACTCAACAACAAAGAATTCACAAAATGCAGGGTTTGATGGCTCACATTATGCATACATCGATGTATCTGATTCTCTATCCATTGAGTGCATAGGGGCCTGAAGATGGCATTAATTAGATGCTGAAACTGGTTGTTTACATAAAATAATAACTTTTTAAAACGTATGGCTGTATGGTGAATTTCTTTGGCAATTATTAGCTAATGGCTGCCCAGAAATATTGCAGTCAGCTGAATTCTCATGCAGTTATTGCTGTTATTTGACCTCAGAGAGGAACCATCTTGCAGGGTCTTCCCAAATGTATGAACAATATAATTACAACTTCAGTCATATGCATATACAACCTTGTAGCTACTGCGAATGGTATGTGTCATTCTGTGAGAGTAGCATGTGAGGCAGTAGGGGTCACCCTCACAGTGTGCCATGGGAGCAAGAAGGCGCTCAGAATCTGTGTATGCAATAAAGAGTATATAGAAAATTCTTAAAACTTTAAGAATATATCTGCTGCAGTAGGCATCTCTACACATACTACTTCCTGTATAGAGCAATCCACAGTTTATGTGTTATTTGCTCGCTTGTAAATGGGTACAGCCACCTAGGACAAATATGCCATTTATCATCAGTTTTACTTAACTGAGGAAAAGAAGACTGGCATTTTTTTGATCCAGCAGTAGTGTTGTTTCCCACCCTGAGAGATTAACCACAATTCTAGGTGTTGCTGATGCTGACCAATGACTTTGAAGAAGTGAAGGGATCTGTCAGCTTTATGGTTAATATTATTCTGCACATTGTGCTCATCTGACTTGCATTCAGCCAGTCCATATACACAAATAGATATATTAGGATTCTGCCTCTTAAATTTATTGATGTCCTGGAGTCTCATGAGGAATTCAATACTGTAATGTTTATAATACCCACAAATAACCCCCTGGTAGTTATGTATGCACTTTACATGTTTCTTATAATTTCTCCCTTGTATTCCACTATCATTTTTTCTGACATCATGGCTGTGCCCATATTCCCAGGTTCGCCATTTTAGAGCTTTTTAATTTCACAGAACTAGGATAACTGCTGTCTTGGATGCAGCCCCCTTACTCTCTTGTAGTTGGCAGACCTTTCATTCTACCTATCTGACAACCACCCAATCAGATTAGTTGTGTAGAGTTGTTCAGGTTAAAAATGATGTGAATTTTTAAAATTTTGCATTTTTAATGTAGAACTATGCTGGCAATGAAGTAAGAGTAAGTACTACTGGGATAAAAATCTTAGCATTATTTAGCGATTGAACCCCAAATCTTTGATCAATAAATTGCCAATGAGCCACATCACCAACAAATTTGAAAGAAGGCAAAATGTAGTGAATTATTGGTGCTGTGTAATATTTAAAGAAAGTCGTGAATAGAGCTGCACATTTTAATCACATTAACTTCATGACCTCCTGTTGCAGTTGGACAACTAACAATCTGACATCACGTATAATGCTAATTCAAAGACCAAGCTATGTGAAACCTGTCAAAATTCTGCATGAGATACAACCATCACCTAAACTGATTAAAGGCATTACAGCCTGGACTGTTGAACTGAATTAAGTGATTTAAACTGGTCAGGTGGTGCAGCGGTAAAGCACTGGACTCATATTTAGGAGAATAATAATTCTACTCTCCTTGTGAACATCTTGATTTATGTTTTCAAAGATTTCCCTGAATTTCTTAAGGCAAATTCTGAGATAATAATTTATATTTTTCTGATACTAGTCACATTTATTTAAGTTTAATTTAATACACTGAAATGCATGCATTTCAAGCATTTATTTTTTTGCTCATCATTAGGTATTTATTCATATATATATATATATATATATATATATATATATATATATATATATATATATATATATGTGTGTGTGTGTGTGTGTGTGTGTGTGTGTGTTCTTAAAGATGAAAGTCTTAATCTAAATTAACCTAGAACTGTTTTATTCATTTGTTCTGCTGCTGGAGTGGCTATTTGGGTATTTGAGGGCAGGGGGTGCCTAGAAATCAATTTCATGTGTTGTCTCATGATGGTGTGGAGCTGCGCCTTTGTTTTGACTGATTCCACAAACTACGTAGGGTGCCGATGGTTTTGCATCACTTGTTACGGCATGATAGTCTTGTGATATATTTTTTATAAGTCGATTGTTCACTTACGACTTTGATGTCCCATGGCTACATCTGCATCGTTGGTGCAGTGAAGGAGTTGTTCAACATTACACTGTTGTACTACTTATTTTTGACAGAGTTTCACTGTACAAACATTACTCACAGATGAGAATAATATATCTTAAAAACAGTATGGCGGCTTTTCTGTGTGCGTATGAGTCTCGATTATCGCTTCTTTCAGCGAGATTCACGATACTCACCACAGTCTAACATAACAGTCACGACACTCACTGCGGTAAAAGTTGTTACTGTTTGACAGATGGAGCGACACTAGCGCCCCAAGCGGCGAGTGAGGTGAACGTCAGATGCGTCGTAAGCATTATGTTTGTTTTGCATCCATTTCCTACTTAATTCACAAAATATTTGAGTTATTTTCTTGCCTCAGAGGGTTTGTGTAGTATCAGAAGGCATGCATGTTTCTAAAATTATTCAAAAATAAGCGCAAGTATGGACAAAAACCATTGTCGAGTGGCAAGCTACAGCACATTCGTGAAGAAACACTTGTGACGTTGGATAGAATTGCAGCTTACCACGTTGATATCAAAAGAATATAGAAACACAGATTCACACATAAGAAGCACAGGCATGTTCCTTTACATTCAAAAGCGATCGACAGCTCATTTATCGTTCTGTAGGCCTACTGTGTTTGTCATTGTCGCCTGTTGCCACAAGTACGTCCTTCATCTTTATACACTCCTGGAAATTGAAATAAGAACACCGTGAATTCATTGTCCCAGGAAGGGGAAACTTTATCGACACATTCCTGGGGTCAGATACATCACATGATCACACTGACAGAACCACAGGCACATAGACACAGGCAACAGAGCATGCACAATGTCGGCACTAGTACAGTGTATATCCACCTTTCGCAGCAATGCAGGCTGCTATTCTCCCATGGAGACGATCGTAGAGATGCTGGATGTAGTCCTGTGGAACGGCTTGCCATGCCATTTCCACCTGGCGCCTCAGTCGGACCAGCGTTCGTGCTGGACGTGCAGACCGCGTGAGACGACGCTTCATCCAGTCCCAAACATGCTCAATGGGGGACAGATCCGGAGATCTTGCTGGCCAGGGTAGTTGACTTACACCTTCTAGAGCACGTTGGGTGGCACGGGATACATGCGGACGTGCATTGTCCTGTTGGAACAGCAAGTTCCCTTGCCGGTCTAGGAATGGTAGAACGATGGGTTCGATGACGGTTTGGATGTACCGTGCACTATTCAGTGTCCCCTCGACGATCACCAGTGGTGTGCGGCCAGTGTAGGAGATCGCTCCCCACACCATGATGCCGGGTGTTGGCCCTGTGTGCCTCGGTCGTATGCAGTCCTGATTGTGGCGCTCACCTGCACGGCGCCAAACACGCATACGACCATCATTGGCACCAAGGCAGAAGCGACTCTCATCGCTGAAGACGACACGTCTCCATTCGTCCCTCCATTCACGCCTGTCGCGACACCACTGGAGGCGGGCTGCACGATGTTGGGGCGTGAGCGGAAGACGGCCTAACGGTGTGCGGGACCGTAGCCCAGCTTCATGGAGACGGTTGCGAATGGTCCTCGCCGATACCCCAGGAGCAACAGCGTCCCTAATTTGCTGGGAAGTGGCGGTGCGGTCCCCTACGGCACTGCGTAGGATCCTACGGTCTAGGCGTGCATCCGTGCGTCGCTGCGGTCCGGTCCCAGGTCGACGGGCACGTGCACCTTCCGCCGACCACTGGCGACAACATCGATGTACTGTGGAGACCTCACGCCCCACGTGTTGAGCAATTCGGCGGTACGTCCACCCGGCCTCCCGCATGCCCACTATACGCCCTCGCTCAAAGTCCGTCAACTGCACATACGGTTCACGTCCACGCTGTCGCGGCATGCTACCAGTGTTAAAGACTGCGATGGAGCTCCGTATGCCACGGCAAACTGGCTGACACTGACGGCGGCGGTGCACAAATGCTGCGCAGCTAGCGCCATTCGACGGCCAACACCGCGGTTCCTGGTGTGTCCGCTGTGCCGTGCGTGTGATCATTGCTTGTACAGCCCTCTCGCAGTGTCCGGAGCAAGTATGGTGGGTCTGACACACCGGTGTCAATGTGTTCTTTTTTCTATTTCCAGGAGTGTATTATTATAAGTGGGACAAGCAACTGCCAAATAGTGGGAGAAATATGTTGAAAACCTTATAATGAGCTGATTACATTACATTTCACGCAAAACCAAATATTTGAATAATTTTCAAACAGTCTGTCAGTGAACAAAGTGCTAACAAAATAATGTCATCACACGAAGGAAGCAAGGAAAATTAAGTGACTAACAACAGAAGTGAATGAAATACATACCTAACATTACACTTTTGTAAGACCCGAATAACCGCACTTAATCTAACCACTTTATCGTCAAAGTAGGTCCGTGTTGACGATTCACACGAATCTGGCACTGATACATGGAGAGTTGAACTGTCTGCTTCTGTGTCATAGGACTGTTTTACAGCTTTAGATGGATTGCCGAATCTTTGTGGCAGTTTCCTCTTCATCGTCAGTTGAGGTGGCTTCTTTGGGATGTCAAATAGTGTGGGCACTAGAGATGGGCAAACTGAAACACTTAACTGTTTCGAAACAAATGAAACAGTACAATGTAATTTTTCGATACGCTGTTTCGAAACAGTGAAACAGTTTGTGTTTTGTAATCTAATAAACGTACACATTTAATCATCTTGAATGTCTACTGTATAAGTATGTCCATATAAACACAAGTGAGGTGCGAGAGCGCTAATCATTTCGCAGAAAGTATGAAACTATCACCTGGGCGTCTTGGCAGTTTCGTATTTCCTGCAGCAAATGCGCTGCTTTCGTGTTGTGTGACTTTCATACTTTTCAATTGGCTGAGGACAGCCATAGCTGAAGACAGAAGAACCACCACGAACGGAACTGGAGGTAGGAGCAAACTGCAGAAACAACGGATATGCTACTGGGATTCCCACTTTCTGTTAATATGGGTAATATACCCATCCTGCTAATTTCCATGCACACAAAGGGAATCATTGTGGATAATAGGCACAGTGACTGTAGACTCACAAATAACGCCAAATAATTCGAATAAATAACAAAATATAACAGAAAAAATTTTTGTCTTTCAAGGTGTTTCGAACCTTTACTATAAAGTCACCATGCTTCCCAGCCCTTCCCGTTCACCATTACACTATCAGTGATATGTCAAACAGATTGCTTGCAACTATACGTAGATCAAATTTATGTATGTGTCTAATAACTGTCACTCTAAGCCTTTTTTTATTCAAAATGTTGTAGGCTTACTTGCGTTTCTTAATACGATTACTGTACATGAAAAGAGAAGCGTATGTTATAAAAAAAGTGTAATTTAATCGAATGATTTTCACATATTTATTATTTTGAATGGGAATAGTATGCGTTGTTTCATTGTTTGGTTAGTGTTTGTAAAGCAGATGTTACGCCATTTCGTAATAGGACAGTCAGCTAGAAACGAAGCTTTATTTTCGGATATCTTAAGCTTCATTCTATTGCTTGTCAAAAAGAATTCGACACTCTTGAAAGTGTTTCAATGAAGTGTTATGTTGTGTTTCAGTATCTGTGCCGAGCCCGAATCTCGTACGACACAGAGCTGAATGAAACATCACTGTTTCGATACAATTAGTCCGTTCGAAGCGCAGGTGGACTGAAACAGCCTTATTTTGAAACAACGATACAGTTTCTGTGTCTGGCTCGAGATCGAATCTGGTGCGGTTATCCGAAACAGGGGCGGAATGAAACACCACTGTTTCGAAACAGTGAACCACAGCCGTTCCGAAACACTGAAACAGTTCCACGTATCGATACACTGTATCGAAACATAGAAACAGTGGCCAAGTCTAGTGGGCACTGCAATCCACACGAGTTTATTATTGTCTGCGCTCATGAACTGGTTTTGTTCGAAATGTAACGAACAAAACCTAATATTATTATACACGTAAACTGCGTCTTTTTTCAAAAGGTCTTCTCGTCTGCTATTAACTAGCCATTTTCTGCTCCTAAAACGTTAACATTAATCATTGCACACATGTAGTTTGCAAGTGAATCCCGACGATACAGTTTAGTAACATGATGGTATATAGCTCTCAGGATCCTTAGGAAACGTAAAAAAAGACAGCTGTGGTGTCTTCTAACTGTTGCTGCTGCAATTTATTGCGTTACAAACGCTCCCGCTTGTAAAAACCATTGTAGAAATCAAAATAAACAACCAGTATTCGCTTTCACGATCACTCCGAACTCACAGCTTAAGTTACTGGCCGCTTGGGGCGCTGCTGGCACGGTAGGGAACAAAATCGAGGCGAAGTGTCCCGACTGTTATGTTAGACTCAAGTCAAGACTGTGATACTCACAGTCTGGTAGTAGTTTGTTTCACACTGGCACATTTTAAATCTTTGCATTAATACTGGTTAAGGCTACTGAAGAATTTTGAGCTTTTGAATTCAGTTATCTAGTTAAGAAAATTCTCACTATTTTTTATATTACGAATGAAAATTATCATTTCTTGCCTTTTGCCCATTCTTCTATTTTCTTTCGATTCTGTGCAAAGTTTCCAACTTGCCTTCAATTTTCAAAGAGTGGCCTATCCCATCAATGTTTATTTTTACTGCTGAATTGTTACAATTATCTCGTCTATAGCAGTGTATATGTTCTTTAAAGAGAGTTCTTAAGGTTCTCTCTGTCTGGCCCATACAATATTCGTTGCATTGGCTATAGGTTATTTTGTAAATGCCAGATGTGTCAAGATCTGTATCTGGCGGTTCTATATTGTGAATAAGCCTCCTATTTGTTGTTGGTTGCTAAAACTGATTTTTATATCCGTGTTTTTGAATAACCTAGCTGATTTATCAGACATTATACCAAGGTATGGTATTTTTACATATTTCACAGCTGGGGTGCTGTTAATTGTGAGTGTAGTTTTTTAATTATTGTGGCACTGTATCAATGAGTAATGGATCACATCCATTATTTATTGCAAGACATTTTATGATGCATATTTCTTACTAGAGTTCTGTATACTGAAGCGGAAATTTGTGGGATGTGTGTAGCATTGGTCTACATGAAGCCTTTTTTGTGGTAGGTGGGATGGATAGAGGAGCTTGTTATAGTGGTGTCTTTACCAGTAAAAAGTATAGCACACAATTATCACGCCATAGCAACTGAAGAAAAACTGTATGAATTCTGCACAAGCTGTAGTATCGATAACAACAACGAGACAGAGCTTCACATCAGCAGAAGCCAACATTAGACGTCGATTTCTGGTCACCCACTGCCCTCCCCTTGTCACCAAACACCCAAACAGCCACTCCAGCAGCAGAACAAGTGGACAAAACAGTGCTAGGTTAATTGAGACTAATACACTTTATTTTTGGAAATTTGTGGTAAGGACTATGGGACCAAACTGCTGAGGCCATCGGTCCCTAGGCTTACACACTAATTAAACTAACTTAAACTAACTCACTCTAAGGACAACACACACAGCGATGCCCGAGGGAGGGCTCGAACCTCCGACGGGGGGAGCCGCACGAACCGTGACAAGACGCCCCAGACCGCACGGCTACCCCGCGCGGCAATACATTTTATCTTTAAGTAACATCTGTATACATAAACGCCTGATGGTGAGCGAAACATGCTCGAGACGGGTTGCAGTGTGTTTTATTAAACATAAAATAAATAAATGTGACTGGTAACAGAAAAATACAAATAATTATTCCACACAGTCACTGTTCCTGAACTTAGCCAACGTGGCTATAGTTAATACTAATAATAAAAATGCCAGGATTGTCCCTTTGAAATGTGCACTTGATCTATAGATAAATTTGTTAAAAGGATTTTTTAAGTGACCCATTCAATAGCAAGCACTGAAAACAAATCTTGCTGAGGTTTGTTGCCATCTCTTCATTGCTGATTGCTTTTTTAGATTTTGAGACAGGCTTTGACGGTGTTCCACGCCAACCCTTTGCTACTTCTTTCTGACCACAGTGTGCTTGACTGGGTTAAAATACTGGCTGGGACGCAAAGAACGGGCCTATCCAATAGCTGCACTGTGACACTGTTTCTCATTTTGATTATGTACACTACTGCTTGTGACCTGCAGCAAATCGCATTTTGGGCTTTTCTCGAACATACGTCCTTGTATGGCTACTTCAATCAGTTAGGATCTACACTGAATAGTGTAAAAACTGAGTACTGGGATACAGTTCCTAGTCTTGGAGTGCTCCAAATTAACGAACAAAATCTAAAGAAGGTGAATAAATTCCAATACCTCAGTCCTGTGTGAATAGTGACGATAATATAGTGATGAAAGAGATCTGATTGTGACAGAAGGACCACACGGAGGTCCTGTGTAACAAACAAATGCCAATATATATGAAGGCCAAGGTATAAAACACCTTTGTCCGTCTAGCAGAACTGTATAGCACCGACTTCTAAGAAGAACAAGTGACCAATAAAAAACATCTCCACTTTATGAAATATGTATGGGGTGTTGGAAACGTGCCTTTTTTCCACTTCATCGTCCCTGCCGTAATACAATCCATCGAGTTCTGACATATTTCCCATGCAAAGAAAATGAGGGAAGGCAAGCATTGCTGCTTAGGTTACGTACTAAAATCAACATCTCTTTCTGTTGCCAACAGTCCACACAGCCTGGAAAACGATTATAGATGATCATGTGGGCGACCTAAG
Source organism: Schistocerca cancellata (assembly GCF_023864275.1). Taxonomy (NCBI): domain Eukaryota; kingdom Metazoa; phylum Arthropoda; class Insecta; order Orthoptera; family Acrididae; genus Schistocerca; species Schistocerca cancellata. Next base: position 262,337,486 of record NC_064629.1, on the reverse strand, counting down.
CAGAGATGGTAGGACGTCCTTAACAAAGATATTAGGATCGTTTGTATCCCCCACGAAACGCGGGAGATCAAGAACACTGCCGTACCGAGGTCCAAAGAAGTGGACTCCCTGACGTTGTAAAACGGTAGGATGAAGAAAATTAATTAAGGATTCACATGCAAGATTCCTTGCGAAACTGGTAATTTAATTTTAAATCGGAACATAAGCAGATGAAAGGGCTGCATGCAAAATACCTGCAGGAGATTTTTTTTTGGTAATGTTCTAAGTAAAAATAGTAGCATAGGTAAGAGACCACTATGCTATTGAAAGAAATTCATTTCTTAATGCATGTGCTGTGGTTGTTCCGTCCAGCATAGTGCCCAGAGTCGATCGCGGTCCTCTGGTTTGGAGCCGTGTGGAGGGTCTAAACCAGAGGCTCAGACGACTCTGCGACTATAATGGTTGCAAATTCATCGACCTCCGTTATTGGGTGGAGAACTGTAGGGCCCCCCTAGACAGGTCAGGCGTGCACTACACACCGGAAGCAGCTACTAGGGTAGCAGAGTACGTGTGGCGTGCACACGGGGGTTTTTTAGGTTAGAGGGACCCCCCTTGGGCGAAACGATAAAATACCTGACGGCTTACCAGAGAGGACATTATCATCGTTGATAAAGAACGTACGTCCTCAGAGACCAAAAATAGGAAAAGTTAACGTAATATTGGTAAACTGCAGGAGTATCCAGGGCAAGGTTCCTGAATTAGTATCTCTTATTGAAGGAAATAGTGCGCATATAGTATTAGGAACGGAAAGTTGGTTAAAACCGGAAGTGAACAGTAACGAAATCCTAGACACAGAATGGAATATATACCGCAAGGATAGGATAAACGCCAATGGTGGAGGAGTATTTATAGCAGTAAAGAATTCAATAATATCCAGTGAAGTTATTAGCGAATGCGAATGTGAAATAATCTGGGTTAAGCTAAGTATCAAAGGTGGGTCAGATATGATAGTCGGATGCTTCTATAGACCACCTGCATCAGCAACCGTAGTAGTTGAGCGCCTCAGAGAGAACCTGCAGAACGTCGTGAAGAAGTTTCGTGATCATACTATTGTAATAGGGGGAGACTTCAATCTACCAGGTATAGAATGGGATAGTCACACAATCAGAACTGGAGCCAGGGACAGAGACTCTTGTGACATTATCCTGACTGCCTTGTCCGAGAATTACTTCGAGCAGATAGTTAGAGAACCAACTCGTGAAGCTAACGTTTTAGACCTCATAGCAACAAATAGACCGGAACTTTTCGACTCCGTGAATGTAGAAGAGGGTATCAGTGATCGATCATAAGTCAGTGGTTGCATCAATGACTACAAGTGTAATAAGAAATGCCAAGAAAGGAAGGAAAATATATTTGCTTAACAAGAGTGATAGGGCACAAATCGCAGAATATCTGAGTGACCACCATCAAACGTTCATTTCTGAGGAAGAGGATGTGGAACAAAAATGGAAAAAATTCAGAAACATCGTCCAGTACGCCTTAGATAAGTTCGTACCGACTAAGGTCCAAAGCGAGGGGAAAGATCCACCGTGGTATAACAATCATGTACGAAAGGTACTACGGAAACAAAGAAAGCTTCATCATAGGTTTAAGAGTAGTCGAATCATAGCTGATAAGGAAAAGCTGAACGAAGCGAAAAAGAGCGTAAAGAGAGCAATGAGAGAAGCATTCAACGAATTCGAACATAAAACATTGGCAAACAATCCAAACAAGAACCCTAAAAAGTTTTGGTCATATGTAAAATCGGTAAGCGGATCTAAATCCCCTATTCAGTCACTCGTTGACCACGATGGCACCGAAACAGAGGACGACCGAAGAAAGGCAGAAATACTGAATTCAGTGTTCCGAAACTGTTTCACTGCGGAAAATCGTAACACGGTCCCTGACTTCAGCCGTCGCACGGACGCCAAAATGGAAAATATTGAAATAAACGATATCGGAATTGAAAAACAACTGCTATCACTTAGTAGCGGAAAAGCATCCGGACCAGACGAGATACCCTTAAGATTCTACAGTGATTATGCTAAAGAACTTGCCCCCTTTCTATCAGCAATTTATCGTAGATCGCTGGAAGAACGTAAAGTACCTAGCGACTGGAAGAAAGCGCAGGTCGTTCCCATTTTCAAGAAGGGTCATAAATCAGATGCGAATAATTATAGGCCTATTTCGCTTACGTCAATCTGTTGTAGAATAATGGAACATGTTTTGTGTTCTCGTATTATGACGTTCTTAGATAATACAAATCTCCTTCATCATAACCAACATGGATTCCGCAAACAGAGATCATGTGAAACTCAGCTCGCCCTATTTGCCCAAGAAATTCACAGTGCCGTAGACACTGGCGAGCAGATTGATGCCGTATTCCTGGACTTCAGGAAGGCATTTGATACGGTTCCGCACTTACGTTTAGTGAAAAAAATACGAGCTTACGGAATATCGGACCAGATTTGTGATTGGATTCAGGATTTCCTAGAAGAAAGAACACAACATGTCATTCTTAACGGTTCAAAATCTGCAGATGTAGAGGTAATTTCGGGAGTACCGCAAGGAAGCGTGATAGGACCTTTATTGTTTACAATATACATAAATGACTTAGTTGACAACATCGGTAGCTCCGTGAGGCTATTTGCAGATGACACGGTTGTCTACAAGAAAGTAGCAACATCAGAAGACTCGTACGTACTCCAGGAAGACCTGCAGAGGATTAATGCATGGTGCGACAGCTGGCAGCTTTCCCTAAACGTAGATAAATGTAATATAATGCGCATACATAGGGGCAGAAATCCATTCCAGTACGATTATGCCATAGGTGGTAAATCATTGGAAGCGGTAACAACCGTAAAATACTTAGGAGTTACTATCCGGAGCGATCTGAAGTGGAATGATCACATAAAACAAATAGTGGGAAAAGCAGGCGCCAGGTTGAGATTCATAGGAAGAATTCTAAGAAAATGTGACTCATCGACGAAAGAAGTAGCTTACAAAACGCTTGTTCGTCCGATTCTTGAGTATTGCTCATCAGTATGGGACCCTTACCAGGTTGGATTAATAGAAGAGATAGACATGATCCAACGAAAAGCAGCGCGATTCGTCATGGGGACACTTAGTCAGCGCGAGAGCGTTACGGAGATGCTGAACAAGCTCCAGTGGCGGACACTTCAAGAAAGGCGTTACGCAATACGGAGAGGTTTATTATCGAAATTACGAGAGAGCACATTCCGGGAAGAGATGGGCAACATATTACTACCGCCCACATATATCTCGCGTAATGATCACAACGAAAAGATCCGAGAAATTAGAGCAAATACGGAGACTTACAAGCAGTCGTTCTTCCCACGCACAATTCGTGAATGGAACAGGGAAGGGGGGATCAGATAGTGGTACAATAAGTACCCTCCGCCACACACCGTAAGGTGGCTCGCGGAGTATAGATGTAGATGTAGATATTGCTCAACGCGCAGCGATAAAGTGAAGCACACCTGGATCGAATCCGGCATATTAACGGCCGGTTTGGTGATCAGGTCAGCTCCAGAGTGGTTTTAGGTTGCTACGCACGCCCATTTAGGTAAATACCTGACTATACTCAAAATTCCGCATCAGAAAATGCAATGCACAAATAGCTAAAATCGCTGAAGAGCATACGGCCACAAAGTTCAAACCAAATAAGTTGACAAATCATGAAATAACGGACTCCATTACAACTGAACTCCATGTCTCTGGGATAATCGCTAAGAAGAAGAAGAAGAATATTTTATATGATCATTCGTGCATAATTAAGTATTTTGTAGTTTCAAAATTTGAAGTGTAAATCTTCACTTTTCAGGATCACCAGTGAAATATAATTTAATTTCATATCTTTGTGTAAGTTTTTTAGATAAACAATTCTTTACTCGGAGGCAAATAATATAGGCGTTTGTATGACAATAAGAAAGCTGTCGTGTGATGTTTTGTAAATCGTAAAATATTTTTGTCTCGTTGGCAAATTGACGTTCCCCAGCATTCGAATAAGAGGACATTTGCAAATCAGGATCTCAAAATTACTTCAGAGGACTAAATATTACCCCAATAAACGTAACAACGAATTAGCGGAGTGGGGCAACTGCCACATTCCGGTTGCCGTGACATTTATTCGCTCCTAAAAGGGGGAAAGTTACTGCGAAACCAATATAAAAATAAGTTGACGGAATAAAGAAAGTTACGAGATGTGTCGAGCAGCGTCATGCGTGAAAAAGTTCCAGTGATTTCGCCTCGTAATACGAAAAGCTGAGTCTCGGATGACCTTGTATTTAATTTGATCACCGAGGAAATACTTTCCACTTTTATCGCCTGTCCCTTGCAGCCTCGCATGTTTTTCTCGTGTATGGCTGTAGAACCACCAGAACGCTATAAATTATTTCGTCGTCATAGCTGCATTTCGGTGAAAGTGTTCGATTCGTGATTAATTGGCTCTGAGCACTATGGGACTTAACATCCAAGGTCATCAGTCCCCTAGAACTTAGAACTACTTAAACCTAACTAACCTAAGGACATCACAGACATCCATGTCCGAGGCAGGATTCGAACCTGCGACCGTAGCGGTCACGCGGTTCCAGGCTGAAGCGCCTAGAACCGCTCGGCCACAACGGCCGGCTTCGTGATTAATTAAGGTCATTTCAGCTCATAGTTAACACGAGATGTATGTCACAGGGGAAGAGGCAGCGAGGGTACTATCAAATCTGTTAGGTCCCAAAAGACAAAGATCGGTCTCTTCCTTAAGTCTTTACTGGGTTTACTACACATCCTTTCCCTCTGTGTCTGATAATCTCAGATTCGCGTCCATGTAGACTCCGATATCTCTTGACTTTTGCGTCTGACATTTTCCTGTATTTATTTTTCGTAAAGTGCCTTCTTTATTCACATTAATACCTCGGCATAGAGGTGCGCACTGAAGTGGAGCACTGAAGCAGATAAAACTCCGTCCAGGACTAGCAGCTAGTCTGTTACCATTGAGCTTTCAGCTGTACTACGTGAGTTTATGAAAACGCTTCTCGCACAATTTTTCTTTACCTCATAGCTCTCTAGCTCTAGATCAGAAGAAATCTGAAATCAAACAGGGTGTTTAGCTGCCACCGCGATCAACAATGTAGGGCGATAGTAACCATTGCGATATTTTTGAAATTGCCTTCTATATATTGTGTTGTATTTGGGGCATTTCAGGCGAAATTGCGAAAATTAGTGAACAATCATTGTGGGCCCCATCACGGACATCACCAATAGCTTAGATTTGGATACGCAGTCGAGTTTCAGCTACGCAGTTATCTAGTAACAAATAAGAGTATGTTGCCTGATCAGGCTATGTGAAGGATTGCAGAATAGTGTAAAGCTTGAAAAAAAAAAACCATTTGGTGTACAACAGTGTCCAAATAAGCAATTCGGTGCGTCCTGATGCCGAAGATGCACATATTTAATGATATAACCGGAAAATCACTTCCACATGGTTGGGAATGGTTCTTTTGGTAACACCTAGCAAGTTGGGACAATGTTAAGATGCTGACCTCGCATTTGGGAGGGCAGTGGTTCAAATCCCCATCTGGTCATCCTGCGCAACTGCGCAACAAAATTAAACGATCACTTTTTCGAAACTCCTTAATTATCTCCCATTAAAATTTGGCTCAACGGTGCCTACAACCTTCCTCTGTAAAGGTGCTAGAGCGTGGCGTCCTCCGATGTCAGCCTTGGGCTCGGCGATGCTTAAAAAAAAAAAGTTCAAATGTGTGTGAAATCTTATGAGATTTAACTGCTGAGGTCATCAATCTCTAAGCTTTCACACTACTTAACCTAAATTACCCTAAGGACAAACACACACACGCATGCCAGAGGGAGGACTCGAACCTCCGCCGGGACCAGCCGTACAGTCTATGACTGCAGCCCCCTATTTTTTTTTTCATTTTGTTCGTTATTGATCGTTGTGTTTGGTCGTTGCGGACGTCGCAAACATCCTGTTCAAGTTCGATGGTTGATCCTTCCACTCATTTTTTTATTACAGAGGTCAACCGGCTCTCTGACCGAACACGCTTAGTTACCATGCCGGCTATCCCTAGACCGCTCGGCTAATCCCTCGCGGCGATGCTTTAAACCGCAAAGGCGGGTCCACATTGAGCGCGCCGTGCCGCGCCGTGTTGCGCAAAACGGCTGTGCGCGGCTCTGCGCGCTCAGTGTGGACGGCGAACCGCGCTGCGCCGCGTCGTGCCGCGCCGTTTTCCGGCTGTTGTCAGTACATCAAAGGAAGTGGCGCTCAGTTTACACGGCGCTTCGGCTCGCTCCATCTTCAGACCACGCGCGCGCTCCAACTGGAACACAGTGCGCGCCTCGGAGCGGCGCGGCGGGGCGCGGACGGCGCACTCCTCTCTGTTGCAGCTGTGCGCGGGGTGCAGCAGCGCGGCGCAGCACGGCGCGGAGCGGCGCGCTCATTGTGGACCCGCCTTAAGGTGTCGACATATGCGAAAAATGCCCAGAGCTACGCAGTTCATGTGAACTGTAAGGTGGGTTAATGATCTTACATGGCACCAGATTTCAGCAAAATTCTGCCCAACGGCACCGTGGACATGTCACACGATGAGATGGTCGTCACAGTCCCATGTGCGTGAAGAAAATGGCAAAGGTTCCCTCTAAGATCCACAGTTCTGGAACACCCTCGGTGACACTTAGACACCTTTGCTGAGCACGTTAGAAGTGTACCTTCAGAAATTTCAACACCAAATCAGCCTTGCGACTGCTATAGTATGAGGGTTAAGCAACACCTTCGACAGCATTCAGATGGAGTTTTCTACCTTCAGGTGCTACAGCAGCTGCCAGGCTGAACTGATGTTCGAGTTTCTGATAAGAACATTCGTGCTGTGCTCAGCAAAGCTGCATGGGTGGCACCGTGCCTGTTGCCGAACTGGGAGAGGGTGGAAGGGGGGGGGGGGGCGGGGCATCGACAAGGAGGGACCCTTTGCTGTTTTATTCACGTTAATCTTGCACTCCTACGTGATCACGCCATAGGAGGGAGGAAAATAGGATGGCTGAAGAAGCATTAGTACCCATTGCTGCTTCGGATCTTGATCAAATTTCGTCGAATAGTTTTGAGCGATTCCTAGTGATTCCAACTTGTACACGAGAGCAAAAATTGCGGTCGCGCCGCACTCCATAGTGGTACGATCACGTTCAGTGGGATATAGCCCCACAATGTCCTTAGAGACCACTACCACCGTCATACCTTAGCAAAAGATCTTACTGAAAACCAAAAGCTTCCCACGCCCGGGTTCCCGGGTTCGATTCCCGGCGGGGTCAGGGATTTTCTCTGCCTCGTGATGGCTGGGTGTTGTGTGCTGTCCTTAGGTTAGTTAGGTTTAAGTGGTTCTAAGTTCTAGGGGACTTATGACCACAGCAGTTGAGTCCCATAGTGCTCAGAGCCATTTGAAAACCAAAAGAAATTCTGGTCTTACGTAAAATCGGTAAGCGGGTCGAAGGCTTCCATCCAGTCACTCACTGATCAGTCTGGCCTGGCAACGGAAGACAGCAAAACGAAAGCTGAAATTTTAAATTTAGCATTTGAGAAATCTGTCAAGCAGGAGGATCGTACAAACATACCGCCGTCTGAGTCTCGCACAGATTCCCGTATGGAGTACATAATGATATGCATCCCTGGGGTTGTGAAGCATCTGAATGGGTTGAAAATAAGTAAATCGCCAGGTCCTGATGGGATTCCAATTCGGTTTTACAGAGAGTACTCTACTGCATTGGCTCCTTACTTAGCTTGCATTTATCGCGAATCTCTTGGCCAACGTAAAGTCCCGAGCGACTGGAAAAAGCGCAGGTGACGCCTGTGTATAAGAAGGGTAGAAGGACAGATCCTCAAAATTACAGACCAATATCCTTAACATCGGTTTGTTGCAGGATTCTCGAACATATTCTCAGTTCGAATATAATGAATTTCCTTGAGACAGAGAAGTTGCTGTCCATGCATCAGCACGGCTTTAGAAAGCATCGCTCCTGAGAAACGCAACTCGCTCTTTTTTCACATGATATCTTGCGAACCATGGATGAAGGGTATCAGACGGATGCTATATTCCTTGACTTCCGGAAAGCGTTTGACTCGGTGCCCCACTGCAGACTCCTAACTAAGGTACGAACATATAGGATTGGTTCCCAAGTATGTGAGTGGCTCGAAGACTTCTTAAGTAATAGAACCCAGTACGTTGTCCTCGATGGTGAGTGTTCATCGGAGGTGAGGGTATCATTTGGAGTGCCCCAGGGAAGTGTGGTAGGTCCGCTGTTGTTTTCTATCTACATAAATGAACTTTTGGATAGGGTGGATAGCAATGTGCGGCTGTTTGCTGATGATGCTGTGGTGTACGGGAAGGTGTCGTCGTTGAGTGACTGTAGGAGGATACAAGATGACTTGGACAAGATTTGTGATTGGTGTAAAGAATGGCAGCTAACTCTAAATATAGATGAATGTAAATTAATGTAGACGAATAGGAAAAAGAATCCTGTAATGTTTGAATACTCCATTAGTAGTGTAGCGACACAGTCACGTCGATTAAATATTTGAGCGTAACATTGCAGAGCGATATGAAGTGGGACAAGCATGTAATGGCAGTTGTGGCGAAGGCGGATAGTCGTCTTCGGTTCATTGGTAGAATTTTGGGAAGATGTGGTTCATCTGTGAAGGAGATCGCTTATAAAACACTAATACGACCTATTCTTGAGTACTGCTCGAGCGTTTGGGATCCCTATCAGGTCGGATTGAGGGAGGATATAGAAGCAATTCAGAGGCGGGCTGCTAGATTTGTTACTGGTAGGTTTGATCATCACGCAAGTGTTACGGAAATGCTTCAGGAACTCGGGTGGGGGTCTCTAGAGGAAAGGAGGCGTTCTTTTCGTGAATCGCTACTGAGGATATTTAGAGAACCAGCATTTGAGGCTGACTGCAGTACAATTTTACTGCCGCCAACATACATTTCGCGGAAAGACCACAAAGATAAGAGAGATTAGGGCTCGTACAGAGGCATATAGGCAGTCATTTTTCCCTCGTTCTGTTTGGGAGTGGAACAGGGAGAGAAGATGCTAGTTGTGATACGACGTACCCTCCGCCACGCACCGTATGGTGGATTGCGGAGTATGTATGTAGATGTAGATGTAAATGAAACGTCCGAGGGTGTCAGCCGTTTCAAAGGTCGTCAAGAACATCTTCCTGTTGATCTTCGCACTGCGAACTGTCGTTTTTAACCGCGAAATGTGTGGGATTCAACGCCCCAGGGAAAGGGTTGATTTCATTGACGCTCTTTATGCTATCCCCTGAGGCCTTTTCGTGTCGATTCTGAGCGGCGGAGTGTCTGAAATGTTTTCCTTGCTCACCCATGGGAAAACCGCGTGATTTCAATGCTGGACGCCGTGGTTCTGGCCTCCATCGCAGAGACGTCAAACGAATCGGTGATACAAAGGTAAGAAAGGATGTGATGACATCCTCATCGTGTGACACGTCCACGGTGGCGTTGGGCAGAGTTGTGTTGAAATCTGGTGCCAATGTAAGATCGTTAACCCACGTTACAATCCACATGAACTTCTGAGGTGCGGGCTTGTTTTCGCATCTACATCTACATCTACATCTACATGGATACTCTGCAAATCACATTTAAGTGCCTGGCAGAGGGTTCATCGAACCATCTTCACAATTCTCTATTATTCCAATCTCGTGTAGCGCGCGGAAAGAATGAACACCTATATCTTTTCGTACGAGCTCTGATTTCCCTTATTTTATCGTGGTGATCGTTCCTCCCTATGTAGGTCGGTGTCAACAAAATATTTTTGCATTCGGAGGAGAAAGTTGGTGACTGGAATTTAGTGAGCAGATTCCGTCGCAACGAAAAACGCCTTTCTTTTAATGATTTCCAGTCCAAATCCTGTATCATTTCTGTGACACTCTCTCCCATATTTCGCGATAATACAAAACGTGCTGCCTTTCTTTGAGCTTTTTCGATGTACTCCGTCAGTACTATCTGGCAAGGATCCCACACCGCGCAGCAGTATTCTAAAAGAGGGCGGACAAGCGTAGTGTAGGGAGTCTCCTTAGTAGGTCTGTTACATTTTCTAAGTGTCCTGCCAATAAAACGCAGTCTTTGGTTAGCCTTCCCCACATTTTCTATGTGTTCCTTCCAATTTAAGTTGTTCGTAATTGTAATACCTAGGTATTTAGTTGAATTTACGGCTTTTAGATGAGACTGATTTATCGTGTTCCTTTTAGCAGTCATGTGGATGACCTCACACTTTTCGTTATTTAGGTCCAACTGCCACTTTTCTTACCACTCAGATATTTTTTCTAAATTGTTTTGCAGTTTGTTTTGATCATTTGATGACTTTATTAGTCGATAAACGACAGCGTCATCTGCAGACAGCCTAAGACGGCTGCTCAGATTGTCTCCCAAATCGTTTATATAGATAAGGAACAGCAAAGGGTCTCTAACACTACCTTGGGGAACGCCAGAAATCACTTCTGTTTTACTCAATGACTTTCCGTCAATTGCTTCGAACTGTGACTTCTCTGACAGGAAATCACAAATCCAGTCACATAACTGAGACGATATTCCATAAGCACGCAATTTCACTACGAGCCGTTTGTGTGGCACAGTGTCAAAAGCCTTCCGGAAATCCGGAAATACGGAATCGATCTGAAATCCCTTGTCAATAGCACTCAGCACTTCATGTGAATGAAGAGCTAATTGTGTTTCACAGGAACGATGTTTTTCTAAACCCATGTTGACTGTGTGTCAATAGACTGTTTTCTTCGAGGTAATTCATAATGTTCGAACACATTATATGTTCTAAAATCCTGCTGCATATCGACGTTAACGATATGGGCCTGTAATTTAGTGGTTTATTCCTACTACCTTTCTTGAATATTGGGGTATCGGTACCTTACTGTCTGAAGCATCGCCGAGCCCAAGGGTGATGTCGGAGGGCGCCACGCCCTTGCACGATTACAAATGAAGGTTATAGGGGCACCTTTGAGCCAAATTTCAAACTTATGCTTTGGAATACGAGGCAATTACAGTGTATAGAAAAGCGAAACGCTTGTTCATCATATATTTCTTGGTTGTTTGTGGAGGTTTGCGTGTGAAATCAGACGAGTGTGACCATCAGACATATATTAAACGTTGTCTGCAGACAGTACCATTAACTTGCAGACAAAAATTTCTTGTCTGGCCAACGATTTAGTCGATAATAGATTTCAAAGTTCTTTTTTTTATGGGAATGTCCTTCGGAAAATGGCCTTTAGCTGGAACAGGCAACCGTTCGAATGTCATAACAAGTAACTGCTTTGGAGACTTCCTGAGTTGTGTAGACAATACGTGGCGAATACATACAAGGAAAAGTGTGCCACATTCGTTCAGCGGCAGCCACCATGCAGCTCTGCCAACCAAACCCGAAGTAGTAAATTGTTTCATAAGCTACGACTCTCCTTCAGACCGTTTGCTACTGAAACTTTGCGTACATTTTGTGACCAATTTGCTTCGTTTAGACGAAACAGTTCCATGAAATAGTTGTAAGGTAACTAGTAACCCCCCCCCCCCCCCCCCCTGTTTCGCATGGACAGCACCAGGTACAGTGGTGTGAGGTCAAGTGATCGCAGCGGCCTTTGAATTAGACCATTTCGTGAAGTTTATCTATCCGGAAACGTTTGACCCAGAAATTGAAGGACCTTCAGGGATCCGTGAGGTGGTGCTGTGTCCTGCTACATATAATATGGCGTCAGGTAGTGGGTGTTCCAGCTGTGCAATAGCAAACGATTGTAACATGTCCAGGCAGACACCGCTGTTGACGCTAGACTCGCTGAAAAAGGATGGACGAATAATGCAATTGTATGTAAGTCCGTACCACACATAGACTTTGGCACTGTCTGTTTCCATTTCGCGTGTAATATGAGAACTCTTTAACCCCCATATACGAACGTTATGATGGTTCAGTTTGCAGGATACCCGAAAAGTTGACTCATCGTAGAAAACCTCTCATTCCATGTGGAACTGATGTCAGTCATCGACATCAGTATGAGGTGTGAGAACCACAGGCATGAATACACTCTTGTATTCTTTACAACATGGAAGCAAACAGCCTCCGAATGTCACCTTGAGCAGTTTATTGCCATTCCTGGAACTCGTGCTGTGTCAGTCAGTTCATGAAGATTGCTGGCTGGAGACTAGAATAAAAGTATACGTCTTCACATCATATACTGTGGTGTCACCGCCAGACACCACAATTGCTAGGTGGTAGCCTTTAAATCGGCCGCGGTCCGTTAGTATACGTCGGACCCACGTGTCGCCACTATCAGTGATTGCAGTCCGAGCGCCGCCACACGGCAACTCTAGAGAGACTCCCTAGCACTCGCCCCCAGTTGTACAGCCTACTTTGCTAGCGATGGTTCACTGACTACATACGCTCTCAATTGCAGAGACGACAGTTTAGCATAGCCTTCAGCTGCGTCATTTGCTACGACCTAGCAAGGCGCCATGTTCTTCAAGAATGTATTCTGAACTGATAATATTGTGAATCACGTACCGTCAAAAGCGACGTTCATCATTAATGGATTAAAGTTAAGTATCAAACTAATTACGTCCGCTTTCTGAATTCTAATTCCTTTTCATGTTCCAGACCACACGTCAATATAGTCCTTCCCTCCTCACGCCAGCCTGCGTGAGCTAAAACGCGTGAATTTCGGCCTCCTCTAGTAACACGGTGTTGGCTCTTCTGCCAACACAACATATACCAGACATGCTTTATGGGAGACAAATATGGGGCAAGATAGGCCAATCAAGGATCAGTACAGTCCTCAAGGCAGTTTTGGTATGAACTGCAGTGTTCATACGTTGCACATGCACGTCCTCTGTGGCGTGACACCCGCTCGAAAAGTTCCAGTGACGTTAGACACACCAAAGAGCCATAATGTATTCTCACCACTCTTCATCCGTAGCATCGGCTTTTTTCTCTAGCGAAAATATAGAAAATAAGAACGAAATTATAATCAACATATCCCACAGGCATGGAAATAACGGAGTGTAAGTTTCGTAACGTCCAGTCAAGGTGTCCATCGTGTAACATTTCCCATTGTCACACTGACAATTGGAGCAAGGAGTAGCAGTGTTCCAGAGCGTAAATAAAAGTAACATATTGTGCATAAACAGGCGAAGAGGTCGATTAGGATTCGATTACACTATTGCTGATGTCGCTGTTTTATTGCTGTTGTGACTTTCAGTCCGAAGACTAGTTTGATGCTGCTCTCCACGCAACTTTATTCTATGCAAGCCTCTTCACCTACATCTACAGGAATACTCCGCAAATCACATGTAAGTGCCTGACAGAGGATTCATCGAACCACCTTCACAATAATTCTCTATTATTCCGAAGTCGAACAGCGCGCGGAAGAAACGAACACCTATATCTTTCCGCGCGACCTCTGATTTCCCTTAGTTTATTATGATGATCGTTTATACGTATGTAGGTCGGCGTCAACAAAATATTTTCCCATTCGGAAAGTTGGTGATTGAAATTTCGTGAGAAGATTCTGCTGCATCGAAAAAGTCTTTGTTTTAATGTCGTCCACCCCAAAACCTGTATGATGTCCGTGACACTCTTTTCCCTATTTCGAGATAATACAAAAAGTGCTGCTCTTCTTCTTACCTTTTTCGATGTACTCCATTAATCCTATCTGGTAGGGATCCCAGACCGCGCAACAGTACCCCAAAAGAGGACGGTCAAGCGTAGTGTAAGCAGTCTCTTTCAATAGATCTGTTACATTTTCTAAGTGTTCTGCCAATAAAATGCAGCCTTTGGTTTGCCTTCCCCGCAACATTTTCTATGTGTTCTTTCCAATTTAAGTTGTTCGTAATTGTAATTCGTAGGTATTTAGTTGAATTTACGACCTTTAGATTTGACTGATTTATTGTGTTACCGAAATTTAATTGATTCCTTTTAGCACTCAATTGGAAGACCGAGCACTTCTCATTATTTAGGGTCAATTTCCAGTTTACGCACCACTCAGATATCTTTTCTAAATCTTTTTGCAATTTGTTTTGATCCTCTGACGAGTTTACTAGACGATAAACAGAGCATCATCTGCAAACAACCTGAGAAAGCCGCTCAGATTGTCCCCTGAATCGTTTATATAGGTAGATAAGGAACAGAAGAGGGCCTATAACGCTACCTTGGGGAACGCCAGAAATCCCTTCTGTCTTTCGGTCAGTCACTACGAACTGTGACCTTTCTGATAGGAAATCACGAATCCAGTAACATGACTGAGATGATATTCCATAAGCACGCAATTTGGTTACAAACCGCTTGTGTGGTACAATGTCAAAAGTCTTTCGAAAATCTAGAAATACGGAATACATTTGAAATCCATTGTCAATAGCACTCATCACTTCGTGCGTGTAAAGAGCTAGTTGTGTTTTACAAGAATGATGTTTTATAAATCCATGTTGACAGTGTGTCAATAGACCATTCTCTTCAAGGTAATTCATAATGTTCGAACACAATATCTCCGAATAATTACTGCAACCTACACCTTTTGAACCTGCTTACTGTATTCATCTCTTTGTCTGCCTCTGCAATTTTTACCCCTCCCCCTCCCCCCCACCCCCACACACACTTCCCTCCAACACTATAACGGAAATCCCTTAGGGTCTCAGAATGTGTTCTATCAACCGATCCATTCTTTTAGTCGAGGAATGTCACAAATTTCTTTTCTCCCCTTTTCTGTTCAGTGCCTTTTCATTAATCATATTACCTATCCATCTAATTTTCAGCATAATTCTGTAAACTACATTTCAAAATCTTTTATTCTCTTCTTGTCTGAACTGTTTATCATCCACTTTTCACTTTCATGGAAGGCTGTGCTCCAGACAAATACCTTCAGAAAAGACTTCCTAACACTCAAGTTTATATCCGATATTAACAAATTTCTCTTTTTCAGAAACAGTTTTTTGCCATTGCCATTCCTAAGGTTATATCCTTCTTACGTCCACCAAAACCAGTTATATGCTACTCCAATAGCAAAATTTATCTACTACTTTTAGTGTCTCGTTTCCTAATCTAATTATCTCAGCATCGCCTGATTCAATTCGACTACATTCCATTACCCTCGCTTTGCTTTTGTTATTGTCCGTCTTGGTGATAAACACAGGAAACAAAACCAACTTCAACATGCCCGGAAGCAACCGTTCGGAGCGCTCAAATGTGAAATTACCACTTAAACTTACCGCAGTAAATGCAAATGGTAGGCTGTGATTCGTTGCAAAAATCGTCAGAAATGCAGTTCATCCACGAAATATACGGCTTACAAAATATTCGTTCTAGTGATTCTTCAGTAATGTTCGTTAATCTGGGACCCATATGAAGTTCTGTAACCACGAGAGCTTTACGGAGATGTTCTACGAACTCCAGTGCCAGGTGCTACAAGAGATGAGTTCTGCATCATAGAGATGTCTGTTGTTAAAATTCCGAGAGCGTATGCTCCAAGGAGGATGGGGAAACGTGTTACTTCCTCCCTCACACGTCTCGCAAAATGACCACGACAGAAAAATCAGCGAAATTAGAACTTACGCTCAGACTTACCGATAGTCGTTCTTCCCTTACATCATTAGCGAATGGAACAGGAAAAGGGGGAAATGATGGTACCAGAAGTACCCTCGGTCACATACCGTAAGGTAGCGTGTGGAGTATAGATGTGGATGTAGACAAAGAGGCCTCAAGTTTTCAGTGGTCAACTCGTCGGGCAAATAACTGGGTCAAGCTCCTGAATCACGTGTACGTGTCACAGAAGTAATCGAACATGATGGCCCGATCGTTGAGGTCACTGGATTTCAGTAATGGAGGAAAGAAGGAGTCACAAATATATGAACAAAATATTAGTGACTTACTTAAAAGAGCACACTGCTCGCTTTGGGACGCTAAAGATAATACAGAACTGATAAGCGGTCATGTTGCCCATCACCTCTGACCTAAGATATGGCAGTGAAGTGGTGTATATGTGCCAGGCGGTTGTATGGAATCAGCACAGGAAGATGGGCCCATGCAGAATAGGAAAAGGAACTATCATGTTTGGAAGTACCGACGATCACACAGTGAAACGTTGCCCGACATGTTGGTGTGTCAACATGGACTGTTCAATGTATCTACAAGGAATGGTGTACCATTCGCCGCCATGTAACACGGCGTAAGAACAGTGGGCGTAAAAAGATCCTAAGCTACTGGGAATGGGACAAGCGTCATGCCTTGTCAATGAAAACCGGTTTTAGTTTCGACAGGAATTGCTTCTGTCAGTGAATGCAGTTTCCGAGCAAATGTTTGGAATCTGATACTTGGAAAAAGGCAATTGCTCACAACGTCTTTAATGGGCCAAACAACAGAGACATTAGACAGTAGCTGACTGGAGGTGTGTAGTGTGGCCCGAGTCGCAAGTTTGTCTCTTTCCGAATGGTGCAAGGCATCGTGTGCATCGACAGCCTAATGAAGCGTTTAACACGCTGTGTGTGTGTGTGTGTGTGTGTGTGTGTGTGTGTGTGTGTGGGTGTGGGTGGGTGGGTGGGTGGATGGGAGGGAGGATGGGGGTGGGGGTGGGGGCACTTGAAGTGTAGGTTGTATTTCAGGCAGCAGATGGTTTGTGATGTTTCGTGGGCGTTTTTCGTATCATGACTTGGATCCAGTCTCATTCAGCTCATCATGAAAATGAAACAGAATGTTAATTTCAACACTCTCGGCCAGCAAGTGTTGCCCCAACTTCTACATCCAGAGGAGGGCAATGCTGTAGCCGCCGTCTTCCAACATGGCAACAGCCGTTTTGAGAGTGCAGAACGCATACGTTTCTGGTTTGACAAGCATTCAGGTCTCTTGTTACACCTCGACTGGTTCTGTGAATCACCCGATCTTAATCCCATGGAAAATGTCTGGCACTATTTGGAATAGCGTGCAAAACGTAGCGATCATCATCCCTGCAGGTTCTTAGCTCTACGGGATGTAATCATCAGTGAATGGCCTCAGCTGGATATTACATACCTGAAGAAACCTTAGGCACCGAACTTAGGCCATTATCAGTGCTAGAGACAGTACTACATTATATTAGCATGATCTCTTCTGGGGGTGACAAATTTTTTCCGGTGTGCTAGAACGCGCTCATGCATCATGTGTATACCTACGAACATTTCTGCCGGTATTCCTGCTAGTAGTGAAGAGAGTAACGCCATATCTAAATCCCGCATCCCTGACCACTACCTTTCCCACGTGCAAGATGGAACTCGAATCCGCCACCTCCATTTTACGTGACTGCAGCAGCACTCTCAGTGTGCTCACTGATTATGCTGTTCTCTAGAGCAACGTATCGTCGCTGGGTAAGCGAGCGTCTTTCTCTCAGGCAATCGAGTGTTTATATGATTCTCATGTTCCAGCCTTTAACCTTGTGTAAGATATCTAGATGTCTGAAGTCGTGACATTGGTACAACTCTGTGGGGATTTGGTACGAAGACTGTTAGCAATATAACCTGATGATGTTCTATTGAACGAAACCGGTTATGAAATAGTAAATGTGTATGAATACAGCTGTGGTGGTATTTCATCAGCACGACAGGCGTTCAATAAGTAATGCAACACTTTTTTTCTCGACCAACTTCGACTGAAAAAAGTGCGGAATTTCTTGTGGGACGTCGTGGGATATTCTAGCTTCAGTCCCTTTAATTTCATGAAGTTCCGATAGGCGGCGACGGTCTACGTAGCCTTCAAAAAGGCGACTGTAACGGATGCGAGTTCCAAGTAGAGAGCTGTCATTGAGTTTCTTCTGGCGAAAACCAGAGCACCGCAGGTATTTATAGGCGCTAACAGAGTGTCTACAGAGACCTGGCAGCGGACAAATGCACGGTGAGTCGTTGGGCGAGGCGTCTATGATCATCACAACGAAGTCGTGCAAATCTGTCCGATCTCTTGCGTGCCGACCAACTGCACACAACTGTAATGTTGTAACTTACGGTCACTCTCATGACGGATCACAATGAAACAACTTCAGCGTGTTAGTCGTTACAAAAATGCAAACAAACTTCTCCGTCTCCATGACAACGCAAGGCCTCACACAAGTCTGAGAGGAGCTGACAAAACTTCACTGGGCCGTTTTTCCTCAGCCACACTATAGCCCAGGTCTCGCACCTTCCGACTTCCATCTGTTTGTCCCAGTGAAGGACGCACTCTGCGGGAAGCGGTACGTTTATGATGGGAAGGTTATCGATGCAGGAAGGCGTTGGCTCCGACGTCGACCAGTGGAATGGTACCATGAGGCAGACGGGCTCTTGCTGTAAGGAGGCGTAAGGCCGTCGCATTGAACAGAGATTATGTTGAAAAAACGGTGTTGTAGCCAAAAGAGTGGACAATACTATGGTGCATTGGAATCCTGAATAAAACGAACCTGATTTCAGAAAAAATGTGTTGCATCACTTTTGTCTTATTAACAAGAATCAGTTTGGAGTTAAAGAAGATTAAGATTATTTACTTCTTCATTGATTTCATCGCCGTCGCTTCATTCATTTAATTTTAGTGAATCTGCTTCACTTAATTTACACAAATGAGCCAAAATATTATGATCACTGCCACCCATAAATTGAATGCCGCGTAATTGCGTTACGGACACGTCACGCGGCGAGAAAAGAATATAATCGGAGCAGAGACGAATGGGGAATCATTCTAGCGATCATACGAGCCGCAAATGGGGAACTCTACTGAAATAAGCCATTTTGGCAAAGGCAGAGTGTTATGACCGAACACCCGGGAACGAGCACCTCGGAAAGACGAGGCTGGTCGGTTGTTCCGTACTGCTGTCGTGAGCATCCATGGAAAATTATTGAACAACGGTGAAACCACGAGTAGTCGAAAGGTCGTTGAACGTTTGCGCCTTATGGCAGGAAGTGGAAGTCGGAGACTTGCCCACTTTTTAAATCAGGCGGTGATCTGTGACAGATGTGAAGACAGAGTAGGATGCGGTGTAGGCACAAGCGTTTCGGAGAACACAGCTCAGTGCACATTGTTAAACATGGGACCCTGCAGCACACGACCCCTCCGTGCTCCCATGTTGACCTAAGACATCGTCAATTACGATTGCAGTTGGTGCGGAATAATCGAGATTGAACCATGGATAAATTGAAACGTGTCCCTAGTGGGATGGATCACGTTGCTTGTAACACCAGGTCCATGGTCGTGTCCAGACCCAGGCGAACAACTGCTCGAAACATGCACCACGCCACGAACGCAGTAATACGCTATGGGGCACAGTTATCTGGCCATCCATGGGACTTTTGGCCGTAATTGAAGGCACCATGACAGCCGTGCACTACGTGAACATTACTGCGGGCCAGTTGCATCCAGCCAAACTAGATGACTTTCCTGATGGCGATGGCACCTTCCCAGGAAGATACCTGTCCGCATCACAATGCCAGCATCAAACTTCATTGGTTTTGGGAGTATGACAGTGTACTCAGTTTGATGGCTTGGTCACTAAATTCTCCCGCTCAGAACGCGATGGACCACATATACGACGCTATTTGACGACAGATCCGCGCCAACGAAACACCGGCCCGTAATTTACGGGAACTGTATGACCTGTGCGTAGACTTCTAGTGCCACATAGTCCGGAAACCTGCCAAGGGCTTGTCGAATTCGTGGCACCCAGAATCGCTGCCGTATTACGTTCCAAAGGGGGACCAACTCGCAATTAGACAAGTGGTCATAATGTTTTGGCTGCTCAGAATATAATCCTTGTGGGTGAGTAAGCCACGGCCCTCGGCCGACTACGTTCCTCCCAGTGATGCTACTCCCACATACCCCGTCCGATAACCTCTGGTGGCAGTGTTCTGAAATTATATGTGGAAACATGAATGGCAATGAATGTTTGAGAAAAGCATAGAAGAGAGTTCAGATAACCTGATGGATAAGACGACTTCAAGCGAAAAGCAGGAAGTCCGGGTTCAAGTCCCAGTTGCACAGATTTTCATTTCCACTAAATCGTTTTATTACATCATACGAATACTGATTCGAAGGTTCTTGTGCTCCGTTTTCTGAGTTATCCCACAACACGTTTGACTTCGTAACTTTCGACTCTGTCTTTTATGGACCAGGGTTCTTCATCTCAAATTAAATATTTTCTCTTCTTTATCATTCCTGTAATTTTATATCTTTGAAGCTGTATTCTTATGTTTAAGACTGATTTGAAACTGCTCTCCATGTTAGTATATCCCGTGGAAACCTCTTAATATTTCCGTAACTACTACATCTTACATCTATTGCAACCTGCTTACTACAGCCAATCCTTGGTCTCCTTCTACAGTTTTTAGCACACCAAACTTCCTTCCATTACCAAACTGGCGAATTCTTGATGCCTCAGGATGTGTCCTTTCAATCGATTCCTTCTTTTAATCAAGTTCAGTTTATTTTCTCCCTTGTTCTATTCAGCGCTTCCACATTAGATATCCGATCTGCCCGTCTAATCATCTGTGTTATTCTGTAGAACCATGTTTCAAAAGCTCCTCTTCTCTATTTGTCTGCATTTCACTGGCGTGCAAGGCTACACTCCAGACAAACATCTTCAGAAAATATTTCTGAACACTTCGATTTATTTCAGGTACTATAAATCGTTTATATGATCATCGCAGAAACATTCTGTTTATGTAGGTGTAGTTAGCGGCGGTGCCCTAAGATAATGGAGGCCGGCTCTTATTAAAACTATTCCTCATCTGTACAGCAGCGAGCAGGCCAACCTTCGCAGGTTTCCATCCTTCGTGACTTCCATTTCGGCATGACGTTTATTTTTTTCTCATCTTTCTCCTCAGACAAGAAATTTCTCTGAAGTGTGAATTCCTTTCTCTGTAGTGCTTTTTGCTTTCGGGCGTATCGCGTGAGTACTCACCTGCGAATCTTCTCCGGAGCTACGTTCACTTTATCCGGCACGCTGTCCGTACGGGAAGCCTCACTGCCCCCCTCCCCCCTCCTTGCCCCTTCCGGGCTCTCAAAAATAAACGTTGCCACTTCAGTTAGGTCCTAGCGCGGAGACTCATTAGCCCATCGTGATAGGAATCCGTCTCGTCCCTAACAGCTACTCTGCATAGACCTTACCTTTTCTTGTTGGCTTAGGCTACGGTGCGCAATTGCACGAGCTTCCCAGGATATTCATTATCTCGCTAATGGGTCTCTTAATTAAAATGTTTCGTGACGAGACGGGTGGTTGGCGGCGGATCGGCCATCACGGGGAGGCTTATTTACAATGCAAATGGGGGGGAGAAATGGACGCGTATGGGCCGGTACGTTGTTGGTGGCACGATCATGTGACGCTCGACGTGACCGCCACTGTCTTTAATTGCACGTATCTGCCAGCCATCGGCGCACACGATCGCCTGCGTGGTTTGCGATGCCGGCGACACGCGCCTCGTTACATCTCACCACGCATTTGCGCCGGCCATCAGTTAAGTGCGTTACGCAACGCGCGGTTCCGCACTCCCCAGCGCTTAAGCTCGATTCAGACGGACGTCAACGGAAAGGAGCGGAAGACGTTACCGGAAATGCCACACCAGACGGAACGGCAGCACAGCGTCGCTTAGTTCTGTTCCTAACTATGAAAGTGACGTTACGAGATCTGTGATACGAAAGTTGGAGTGTAGGACCAGAATTAAGGAGCCAGTAATCAAAAATTTATTAATGGCCATAGCAAAATTCGTAACCGATGTTCTCGACAAAGTTTGTATGGTGACCTAGTGAGAAGTGAAACAGCGTGAAAAATTTACTCACTAAAAAACTCTGTAGCTGAAGAATTAACAATATCCACCAAATAGGTTTAATATGTTACACAGCACTTAAATGTGTAGAACTCGTAATATTTACAATCACTGCACAAAACAGAACAGATACACTTGGAAACGTCGGAAACGACGCATTCCGTCATGTGATTCTAAAATTAGTCACTAGATTGAAACACCGATCAGGAAACATCATGTTTCCCTATGTACACTATCCTCCAGGTACAACACTCTCCCTTACCAAATAGCTTCAAAATCAAGTGTATATTTCTCCTTCACTAAAGCAGACTTTTTCACCGTTAAAAGTAGGTTGTCGTATGGAAGTCGTGTGTTCTTATTTACGCACAGTGTAGTTTTTTCCTTTGCCCAGCTACTGTAAGTGTTAAATAATTTTTCTCTTTCAGGTCTCTGATCTTTTTTTTATGATGAACAGGCATGAGAAACGTATACAAGTTCTCCTGGAGCCTTTGCAGTATGTCACGAAAACAAACCAAACAATATAACAAAAACTAATCAAACAAAAAGCAGAAAACAGTATTATAACATGAGTGAGCTTGGCGAGAATACGTTAGCAGACGACACCTACCCACATCCTCCCCCTCCGCCCCCCCCGCCCCCCCTCCCCACCGTACCTCCTGCCAACGTCAAGTTCAATACATTCTTCCCGAGAAACACTGACGTTGACGCCCCGTTACGTTGACGACCTGTGCGAATGTCACAATTTGAAATGCGTTGTAGAATGTTCGACATTCTGTTCCGTCACGTGTGAGTCGACCTTAAGCCGACTAAACACGTCTGTGCGCCACTTGCGTAACAAATTTCCTGAAACAACGACGAATGCTCTGCTCTCCTTGGTAGTGAAGTTCCTTAGCGCGTCTTGATCCAGGTCAGAAGGTCAGGCGGGAAGCGTTCTAGCCGATCCCCGATGTATTCAATCTGTACATAGTGCATGTAGAAAAGAAAGCCTAGGAGAAACTTGGAAAAAGAATTACAATTTTGGGACAAGAAATAAAAAAAAGCTTCGGGGTTTAGCGGTGACATTATAACGCTGTTATAAACATAAAAGAACTTGGAATAGCAGATGAACGGAATGGATAGTGTCATGAAAAGATGTTACTATGTTTACCAGGAAGGTCTCTTAGGAGAGATGTAACTAACAGACGAGAGCATTTGAAACATGTGAATTAGCTTAAAAAAATTAAATTGGTAATATATGTACATGCTTTTAGAATTATTAATTAGGTAGGACAAATTTCATGGAAAGACACAAAAAACACGAACTGACAACGTTTTGTGATTAAAATTTTGTATATTCTGGTTCGCGAGTTGAAAAATAACATGGTTTGTGGAGAAACCCTTTTCAGTTCCAAATTGTGTGTAACTATCTTATTTTGTGAGAGATGTGTGATGGTTCTTGTATACACGATGTTTTCTAGTACGTTCGAAAATGGGTAGTTAGTGAGACTGGTGGGTTAATTAGTAATATATGTCTCACTACTTTTCTTGTAAAGGGGCCCGACAATACCAGTTTCAGTCTGTCTGGAAATATCCCTTTTGATTGCGCTGTATTGGATATGCGCTTGAATACATTGCATATCTGCAAAGAAGAATAGGATTTTAGTACTTTACTTGATATACTATCAACGCCTTGAGAGCTTTTCTTATTGAGGGAGTTAATTGCATTTTTAATTTATTTGGCAAAAAGTGGAGTGATTGTAATTTCTCTGTATGTACGTGGAATTACCTCTTAAAGCTCATTCTACTGCTTTATCACATGAACTGCACCTGTCAATCTTCTGAGCGACTTCCAGAAAGTGATTATTAAATGTGTTGACTACGTGGCTGCTGTTATTTACAATTTGGTTGGTTTCTTTGATACCGAAGTCCTCAAATACTTTAAATGATTTCCAGGTTTCTCTTTAACTATTAGGAGATAATCTGAGCATCCCTCTTAAATTGTCTGCAGATAATGCTGTTATTTACAGTCTTGTAAAGTCATCAGATGATCAGAACCAATTGAAAAATGATTTAGATGAGATATCTGTATGGTGCGAAAAGTAGCAAATAATGAAAAGCTTGAAGTCATCCACATGAGTACTAAAACAAATCCACTAAATTTCGGTTACACGGCAAATCACACAAATCTAAAGAATGTAAATTCAATTAAATGCTTAGGGACTACAATTGCGAAGAAATTAAATTGGAATGATTACATAGATAACATTGTGGTGAAAGAAAACCAAAGACTGAAGCAGGTCTACCAAAGGGATTGCTTACATCACGCCTATTCACCCTCTTTTGGATTATTGCTGTGTGGTGTGGGATCCGCATCAGGTGGAAGTGACGGAGGACATCAAAAGGTTTAAAGAAGGGCAGTTCGTTTTGTATTATCGTGAAATAGGGGAGAGAGTGCCACGGACATGATGCATGAATTTGGGTGGCAATCATTAAAACAAAGGCGTTATTCTTGTGGCAGGATCTTCTCGTGAATTTTGAATCACCAGCTTTCCCCTCCGATCGCGAAAATATTTTGTCGTGTCCGCCTACATAGGGAGAAACGATCATGATGACAAAATAAGAGACATCAGAGCTAGCACAGAAATATTTAAGTGTTCGTTTTTCCTGCACACCGTTCGAGAGTTCAAAAATGTTCAAATGTGTGTGAAATCTTATGGGACTTAACTGCTAAGGTCATCAGTCCCTAAGCTTACACACTACTTAACCTAAATTATCCTAAGGACAAACACACACACCCATGCCTGAGGGAGGACTCGAACCTCCGCCGGGACCAGCCGCTCATGTTCGAGAGTGGAACGGTACAGAAATAACTTGAAGGTGCCGAGTACTTGATTTTGAATTGCGGAGTAATCATGTAGATGCAGATGTAGACATTGTTCATAGATATTTAAATTTATTATTTGAATTACTGGTTTCAGTTATTATAACTTTTTAGTTTTAATAACTTTCCTTAAAAAGAAGAGCGGTAATATAGCACTTTAAGTACACCCTCGTTCAGATGGGCGAGGCAATGAAATAATGGTAAAGGGAAGCAAACTGTTTACAAAGAGTTTATGACAATTTTTGACACACATCTAGTTTAAGGATTTTCCAACCCTTGTAAACAACTACGCATGGTACTTCACTGTTTTTATTAACTGACAATATAGCCAGCATAGTTGTACAGAGTTTGTATAAATTCGTTGTTATCTTGCTTGCGCACCTACAAAGATCTTAAATGCCGAAACCGCTCTGTAGTCCACAATTAAATGTAGCCTTTTAACTGAACAATCTTTCAGAAATTTCTATTATCTTTCTTAGAATATATTCAACTAACTGGGCATGAAGCAAACAGCGGTTAATAATTATAGGTACACTTGCAAACATATCACGTCAATGACAGTTTATGAAAAGAAATGTGAGGGTGATGTGGTGACTTCCCATCGAGTGAACAAAAGGTGTATTTCCAAAACTTTTGAAAAACTCTAGTCAGCGGGAGTGTTT
Source organism: Schistocerca cancellata (assembly GCF_023864275.1). Classification (NCBI taxonomy): domain Eukaryota; kingdom Metazoa; phylum Arthropoda; class Insecta; order Orthoptera; family Acrididae; genus Schistocerca; species Schistocerca cancellata. Next base: position 262,312,113 of record NC_064629.1, on the reverse strand, counting down.
CATTCTTTTTGTTGTTGTGGTCTTCAATAAGTAGACCGTTTGATGCAACATTCATTTACTTGAACCTGTTTACTGCAGTGAAACCTTAAGCGTATAAATACTGTAGAGGGCTGTTGATAGACATGTAGCTGGACAGTGTATATAAACAGACTAGATACTTGGTCTCGTGCACACATATGAATGCCATGTTTCTCGATATTTGTTAAATATGGCTGACCTGGTTCGGATCGCGACTTGTGCAGTGATAATAAAGGATAGTGAAAGAATCAAAAGAAGAGACATCGGTGGAAACGTGGACTGTTTATGGAGGGGCATCGTTTCGGCTGTAATTTACTTTCGACTTTGAAAGTAGAAGACAGCATGTATTTTTCAACAAAACTCACTGATACTTAATATTTTTTGACCAGCTCTTCGCTAAGTAACTTTTTAATGTTACAATTTTTATACTTGTAATTACTAACTTCCCACAAACGTGATGCTCCGTGAAAATCTTCAGTTAACTGCAACACTTTCTCCTTCAGCCACATCTTGATAAGTGATGTTTAATAATACGAAAAGCAAAAACAACAAAATAATAAAAAACCAACGAAGCTTTTTCCACGTCGAAAAGAGAATAACTGGAGGCCATGTCTACCAACACGCCCACACTACGAAATGTAGCGCATTATAGTCTGAGAATTGTCTCAAGTCTGCCTCTACAATTTTTATCCCCCTAACGTCTCTACATTGTATCTAACGTTGTGTACCACTACCCGATCCCTTCTTATATCCAAATTGTGCCAATTTTTTTTCTTTGCGATTCATTTCAATGCCTGTACAGCAGTTTTGCGATCTACGAGTCTAAGCTTCAGTATTCTTCTGCAGCACCATAATCCAAAAGCTTATATTCTCTTCTTGTCTGTACTGTTTATCGGCAATGTTTCACTTTTATGTAAGACTACGGTTCAGAAAAATACTTCCCTAAAAGAATTCCTAACACATAAATTTGTGTTATATGTTAGCATATTTCTCTTTTTCAGAAAAGTTTTCTTGTTACTGCCAATCTGCACTTAATGTTCTCTGTATTTATGTCGTAGTTATTTACCTACCGAAATTGGAAAAGCCGTCTACTGCTTTTAAAGCCTCATTTCCTTATCTAATTCTCTCAGCATCGACTGAATTAATTCGAACAAAGTTCATTACCCTACTTTTACATTTGTTGATTACAAAATGTTGTTAAGTGATATCTGCTGTGACTTGCCATGTCATTTGATTATGAACTTCACAATATTCTCCTGGATAATTTATGATTTTGAAAACGTATATATACAGTGAGGCGACAAAAGTCATGGGATAACGATATGCACATATAAAGATGGTGGCAGTATCGCAAACACAAGGTATAAAAGAGCTGAGCATCGGCGGAGCTGTCATTTGTACTCAAGTGATTCATGTGAAAAAGCTTCCGATGTGATCATGGTCGCACGACGGGAGTTAACAGACTTTGAACGCGAAATGGTAGTTGGAGCTAGACAAATGGGACAGTCCATTTTGTAAATCGTTAGGGAATTCAATATTCCGAGATTCATTGTCAAGAGTGTGCCGAGAGTACCAAATTTCAGGCAGTACGACTCTATACGGAAAGCTACGGCCAACAGTCTTCCCTTAACGACCGAGAGAAGCGACGTTTGTGCAGCGTTGTCAGTACGAACAGACAACCAACACTGCGTGAAATAACCACAGAAATCAATGTGAGACGTACGACGAACGCATCCGTCAGTACAGTGCGGCGAAATTTGGCGTCAATGGGCTATATCAGCAGATGACTGACAAGAGTGACTTTGCTAACAACAGCATAACATCGCCTTCAGCGCCTCTCCTGGGCTCGTGAACATATCGAGTGGACCCTAGACGACTGGAAAATTGCCAGATGAGTCCCGACTTCATTTAGTAAGATCTGATGATGGTCTCAAGTGTGGCGCAGACCCCACGAAGCCATCAAGTAAAGTTGTCATAAGGCACTGTGCAAGCTGGTGGTAGCTCCATAATGGTGTGGGCTGTGTTTAGGCCTACATGGAAAGGACTGGGTCCTCTGGTCCAACTAAACCAATCATTGATCGGAAATAGTTATTTTCGGCTACTTGGAGGCCATTTGCAGCGATTCATGGACTTCCCGTTCCCAAACACTGATGGAATTTTTATGGATGACAATGCGCCATGTCACCGGACAACAGTTGTTCGTAGTGGTTTGAAGAACGTTCTGGACAATTCAAACGAATGATTTGGTCACCCGTCACCTGACGTGACTCCCATTGAACATTTATGGGACATAATCGAGCGGCCATTTCGTGCAGAAAATCCTGCACCGGAAACGCTTTCACAATATTGGACAGCTATAGAGGTAGCATGGCTTAATATTTCTACAGGGGACTTCCAGCGACTTGTTGAGTTCATGACACGTAGAGCTCCTGTACTACGCGGGGCAAAAGGAGGTCCAACACGATATTAGGAGGTATTCCATGACTTTAGTCAGCTCAGCGTATGTAACCAGTCTAATATTTTTTAAAAACCTCAGTATATTTTATACTGGCTGTTAATTAGGTCTCTTCTCAGGAATTTGTAATTTTTTTCATCCTGTATAATTTAAAGGACACAGAGTGTCGCATTAAGAAACCCAGAGAGTGTGAACAGCGAAACAGTATCTTAGGAATGGGGAATGGAGAACTATTTCCGCTTCTTCGATATAAGATGGCAGATCATTTATATACAACAAGAACAAGAAATGACCCAACATCGATCCCTGCGGTACAGCTGTAGTGATTACAAGTCTGTCGCAGTGATCGATAATGAGACTCCTCTTGTTCTCGTTTTATACAAATGATCTACCATCATACATTGACAAAGCAAAAATAGTTCTATTTGATGAAGATTCATGTATTATAATGAAGCCTAATGGAACAGCTACAAGATGTGAAAATATTAGTAAAATTTTCTTGCAAATTAATAACAGGTTCTGTGCGAAAGGACTGTCACTAGACTTAGATTAAACGAAATACATGCTTTTCTGTACTGCACAACATCTGAACACCATTAGAAATAATACATGAGGGTAAATAATTAAATGAAACAGAATATTCTGATTTTTAGTTGCCTTATGTTTATAAGGGCAACGGCCTTGCCGCAGTGGATACACCAGTTCCCGTCAGATCACCGAAGTTAAGCGCTGTCGGGTGTGGCCGGCACTTGGATGGGTGACCATCTAGGCCGCCATGAGCTGTTGCCATTTTTTTGGGTGCACTCAGCCACGTGATGGCAACTGAGGAGCTACTCCACAGAATAGGAGCGGCTCCGGTCAAAGAAAACCATCATAATGGCTGGGAGAGCGGTGTGCTGACCACACGCCCCTCCTATCCGCATCCTCAGCTGAGGATGATACAGCGGTCAGATGGTCCCGATGGGCTACTTGTGGCCTGAAGATGGAGTGCTTTATACCGATAAGAATAAACATAGAATCAATAAAGGCAGCTCCTATGGTCGTGTATGATAGCTTGGCCCAACTGTATAGTGTTTGGAAGGGGAAACTGTATCCAAGGAATGGAAAAAAAATGTTATTACTTCAGTCTACAAGAAGAGAAGTAGGCTGGACTGTGGGCATTATCGGGGCAGAAGTGTGATGCCATTACATAGGACAGTCTTAAAAGAAAGAAAATATATGGAGGCTATAATATCTGATGAACAGAGCGGTCTTACATCAGGGGCCACGTGTATTGATGGAATATTCACATTAAGGAATCTCATAAAGAAGAGAATTTCCAGAAAGATAAAGGCCCATTTTGTCATTGTGTACTTGCAGAATGTCTATGATATGGCACCACAAAACTATTTGTGGTGAAGTACAAAGAATACTGAGTAGCAGAGCTACCTATGTACCACCCCACTTTCCATTGTTGCCAGATCTATCCAAGATGGCAGCGATGACATCATACAAGATGGCGGTCTGTAGAGTTGGCAACAGTGCATGACGTCATCCAAGAAGTTGGCCGTGACGTCAGTTGATGATGTCATCAAATGATGTCAGCTGATGATGCAAGTACCTTTATCCAAGATGGCAGGAAAGTGCCACATCCCCCTGCCACACCTGCCTGAATTTTTAAGGGAAGATAGGTCAATTGGGCTACCTCCACTAACCGAACCCCCCCCCCCTCCAGCAGAAAATGGTGGCAAGTTCAAATTCCATCAGGACAATGCAACCTTTACTAATCTAAGAAAATGGCGGGAAGATAAGTCATTTGGGGTACCTCCACTAACCTAAATCATTCGACCGCCACTTCTTCCTAGGAACTGGTTGGAAGTTTGAATTTTGGGGGGAAGATAGGTCAATTGGGCTATCTCTATTGACTTAAGAAAATGGCGGGAAAGAAAGGGCAGTTGGACTACTTCCACTAACCTAAGTCACCCGACCGCCACCTCTTCCTAGGAACTGGAGGGGAAAAGGACTTGGCCTGAGCTGGGCACAAGTCTTTATTTTCAGTCTCTATTTAAACAATTAGAGGCAGTAAAGTACGTCACTTGGGCTACCTCCACTAACCTAAGTCATCCGACAGCCACCTCTCCCTGGGAATTGGTGGGAAAAGGACTCGTCCTATGCTGGACATAAGTCTTTATTATTTTGCATGCAGTCTTTATTTAAACAAATAGAGACAGTACCACAATCAAGTGTGTTCACCAAGAGGTCTGGTCCTATTACACAGTACTGCCACCAGAGGGCACTGTCATCCCTTCTGTGACATAACCCAAGATGGCTGTCTGGAGGGGAAAATGACTGAGCCTGTGCTGGGCTGCTTGAGAGAGGAAGGAGTGTACTTTATTTATTTTGGAACAATTTATTTAGGGATGGATTTGAGATAGTATATTTATCACACAGATACAAAACACATGCTCTGATATGCTTGGGGTCACGCCACACAGCCTACAGATCGGTAAACTACTCGTAAATTACCGAAATAACGCACTACAGACACACAAACAACTCGTAAATTACCGAACTAATTGCAGTACACAGCATACAACCTGCAAACTACTCGTAGATCACCGAAATAATCCATGTGTAATGCTCTGCAGACATGCTTGCTAATCGTAAACTGCCAAAATAATGCATTGCACAGCCTATAGACCTGCAAACCACTCGTAAATCACCGAAATAATGAAATATATTTATGTCCTGAGAGCGAAACAACTCGTAAATCGTCAAAATAATAATCCATCAAAAAGACTCTGCAAACACACTTGCTAATCGTCAACTGTCGAAATCATGCACTGTACACCTGTTCATAAAATAATGCAACGAACACCAAAACAACTCCTAAATCGTCGAAAGATAATGCATATGTAACGCTCACAACGCTTAAACAGCCGAAAATAATCCAGTGCACAAACACTCAGTGCACGTAAAAAACGCTTCCGAACTATCATCAACCACAACTATGAAAGGCTCCAATGCGATCTGCAGCGCCAGCCAGATGCAAGCCAGTGCAGGAGTGCTGCCGATGGCATGTCAAAGTTACGGTTCTTCGAGTGTTACACTGACGTCACATGTCAATCTAAATAAGCACCAGGTCATCCTCTGGGCTGTACACACATGTGTTCACTGCTGCTGGTGTGATCCCTCTCTCTATCTGTGGCCCAGCAATGACCTAACTGCTGAGCGACTCACCCTCGCAGATGCTGCAGAAATCCATTCCAGAATAGCACAGGGTGCATTGTTCCTCACGATCCTAACGGGACATGTGAGATGCGTCTAGCCATGCTTAACTGTCCAGCATGACTGACACAATGCAGCGATATGTCTGCGTGGCGAATCACCATCTTAAAGGTTCTCAATGTTATACTGATGTCACATGGCTATGTAAAATAAGAGCCAAGTCGACCACTCGGAAATTGTATAGTGTCCTCCAAATAGTTAACAGTCACTTTTGTAGGAGCTTTTGTGATGTCTCAGCTTGTCTGCATGGAAATTCTTCCCTTAACAGAACCTGTTTACGGAAATAGCGCAGAATAACGCCGAATGCATTCTTCCTTGCGGTCCTAACGTGGCACCTCGTCCATCACGTGTTACCCTTCCTGCTTTCAACATACACAAACGTTCTCACTGCTATGTGGAAACTCCTATATCCCAGCACAAAGGATGTTGTGTGAATGAATCGAACATTGTGATTGACTCTTACCAAATTCACCCTCCAAATTACTGATGCTGCCGGTGTAGAAGCACCATCCACCTTTTCTTTCTTTTCTGCAGATGAGACGTTCAGTGGCAAAAATCTATTTTACACAGATCGCCATATTGCACTGACAATTAAATCCTGCAGAGTGCCCCTACATATCATCAAATGCGGAAAGACTCTTACTCAATTACACCGCTCTCCCACTGAGGACAAGAACTTGAATATTAGAGCATGAAACCAATCTCCAACTCATAACTACACTCCTGGAAATTGAAATAAGAACACCGTGAATTCATTGTCCCAGGAAGGGGAAACTTTATTGACACATTCCTGGGGTCAGATACATCACATGATCACACTGACAGAACCACAGGCACATAGACACAGGCAACAGAGCATGCACAATGTCGGCACTAGTACAGTGTATATCCACCTTTCGCAGCAATGCAGGCTGCTATTCTCCCATGGAGACGATCGTAGAGATGCTGGATGTAGTCCTGTGGAACGGCTTGCCATGCCATTTCCACCTGGCGCCTCAGTTGGACCAGCGTTCGTGCTGGACGTGCAGACCGCGTGAGACGACACTTCATCCAGTCCCAAACATGCTCAATGGGGGACAGATCCGGAGATCTTGCTGGCCAGGGTAGTTGACTTACACCTTCTAGAGCACGTTGGGTGGCACGGGATACATGCGGACGTGCATTGTCCTGTTGGAATAGCAAGTTCCCTTGCCGGTCTAGGAATGGTAGAACGATGGGTTCGATGATGGTTTGGATGTACCGTGCACTATTCAGTGTCCCCTCGACGATCACCAGTGGTGTACGGCCAGTGTAGGAGATCGCTTCCCACACCATGATGCCGGGTGTTGGCCCTGTGTGCCTCGGTCGTATGCAGTCCTGATTGTGGCGCTCACCTGCACGGCGCCAAACACGCATACGACCATCATTGGCACCAAGGCAGAAGCGACTCTCATCGCTGAAGACGACACGTCTCCATTCGTCCCTCCATTCACGCCTGTCGCGACACCACTGGAGGCGGGCTGCACGATGTTGGGGCGTGAGCGGAAGACGGCCTAACGGTGTGCGGGACCGTAGCCCAGCTTCATGGAGACGGCCGTGAATGGTCCTCGCCGATACCCCAGGAGCAACAGTGTCCCTAATTTGCTGGGAAGTGGCGGTGCGGTCCCCTACGGCACTGCGTAGGATCCTACGGTCTTGGCGTGCATCCGTGCGTCGCTGCGGTCCGGTCCCAGGTCGACGGGCACGTGCACCTTCCGCCGACCACTGGCGACAACATCGATGTACTGTGGAGACCTCACGCCCCACGTGTTGAGCAATTCGGCGGTACGTCCACCCGGCCTCCCGCATGCCCACTATACGCCCTCGCTCAAAGTCCGTCAACTGCACATACGGTTCACGTCCACGCTGTCGCGGCATGCTACCAGTGTTAAAGACTGCGATGGAGCTCCGTATGCCACGGCAAACTGGCTGACACTGACGGCGGCGGTGCACAAATGCTGCGCAGCTAGCGCCATTCGACGGCCAACACCGCGGTTCCTGGTGTGTCCGCTGTGCCGTGCGTGTGATCATTGCTTGTACAGCCCTCTCGCAGTGTCCGGAGCAAGTATGGTGGGTCTGACACACCGGTGTCAATGTGTTCTTTTTTCCATTTCCAGGAGTGTATATCACCGTGTACTGTGTCGATGTAGTAAACATACAATTCGTATCCTGCGCCATACAAAATCATCCCTTTTACATAATTCGTACATATACTGCAAAGACATACAGCACCGTATATACCCCTCACAACACTAAATACTTCCCTGCGAGGTTGGTGGTCATCCACTCCTGACAGGTGACCTGAGCGCCCTCAGTGAACCGAAGTCACTCTCAGAACGGTTCTACAAATTCGGGCTCGTTTCCCCTTGGCACAACCGCATTACTGTTTCTGGACTAGACCTGCTTGCTTGTTTGTTTTTCTACACCCATCTCCAGACTCTGGGATTACAGGAACACATGTGTTTTTGCATGGTTTGCCATAATATTATACCATTTTCGCCGTACTTCTCGATATCAAGCACACGGCAGTATCCTACCGATCGCTCGTGCAATATAATACTTATCCCATCTGCGAAGACCTTTACCTGAGAACTCGGAAAATGATATTTCCACTTGCGAATACTGATCTCGATGATGTAACAGATTCCAAATCATCACTATAATTTACAAAGTCAACTACAGTGTTTCTCATGTCTAGAGAACCAGCAAATGTGTCTTTCACCTACTAGATGCACACATGACAATCGATGTTCCCTCAACTAAATAAAGGCGCGAAATGTGCAGAAGCAGTCAACCGAACAATTTACATGGAAGGGAATAACGGTCCAGCGCAAACACACGTCCATATTTAATCTTCTCAAATTTCCATGCGATCACGAAAGCTATCCAACTCATACTAAGTATTAGTTCGCTATTCGGCCGTCTAGAGGACAACACGGTTAAGTCGGCTACATTCTTACACTCCAACAGACCTCTCCATTTGGACGGCTTCTACCGTTAACGGGAAACATGAATCATTCCAGCACAGGTCACCGGCGCTGCACGCCAAGAACGCATAGACAGAGTCGTCCTAGGAAAAAAACCGGCCTCGTATATATTTTATCCCTGTACTTACAACTAAGTGTTACGATTGCTGTTTCAGTTGAACGACATTCGACAATGAGCAAAGTATCGGAAATACACCCTGCTGACGGCTACGGCTCTGGAAATAGAAAGGCCGGTAAGTTTACCATTCTTATGACTTGACATACTCTTCCCTTTGCTATCACAGAACTCCACGTCAAATCCATACCTTCCTTATGACTGGACATACTCATTTCCTTCGCACGTATCGGAACACAAATGGTTCAAATGGCTCTGAGCACTATGGGACTGAGGTCATCAGCCCCCTGGAACTTAGAACTACTTAAACCTAACTAACCGAAGGACATCACACACATCCATGCCCGAGGCAGGATTAGAACTTGCGACCGTAGCAGTCGCGCGGTTCCGGACTGGAGCGCCTAGAACCGCTCGGCCACGGCATCGGCATCGGAACGCAAACTCACACTTTATAAGCCTGATGCTCAAGGCGAACCTATCATGCAACCCCTACAACTATGTATAACACTTCGCCAATAAATGATTGCAGACGATACAAAATAATACTGACAGAAAATTAGCGATGGGTGGATATGTCTCGTAAGTTTTTCTTGCGTGTGATACCACTGTGTCTTAGAAAGAGAGGTGTAATCCTCTTACAAACCACCAGATGTTAAAAAATCCGATCGCAATAACTACTGTATGCTACTGTCACAAGCGGTCTTGGTTCTACAGGTGCACATAAGTATCTATGTTAAAAGCTATACTGGCTTTATAAATCGAGTTACGACATTACCTCTGAATGAGGTGGTTTTTTGTCCAGACAAATACCATGACGGTGATCGCTGGAGTATATAGTATCAGAGCAACAGTGCGCTTACAAGTCGCCGACGGTGCAACGTAGTGATAAAATTACCCAATTTATAAAATGATTCGGCTAAGGAAAGTGGTATGAAACCGGCTCCCTCATGCCACCTCAGCTAGATATTTCTACAGTATTTGTAACGCATTCTGACTCGATGCCATGTCAGAGGTTCGGTGATATATCCACTGAGCTATACGCGATGGTTGATTGAGAAGGACCAGAAACAATAGATGGTGTGCTGATTGAGGTCGTAAGAAATGTAGGCTAACATTTCAGATCTGTAATGCTACGCTATCCGCTAGAAATGCTGTCTGGGATTTGGAATCAAGTCCCTCCATTCAAGCACGTACCTGCGTTGGCTCCTATGGAGAATCATATTTCTGGCACTCTCATATCTCGAAACGAGTCACCTCTCTCGAACCTATCTGCTATAGTAAAATTCCACTCTCGTGTTAAGTAGTCCCTATGCATCCAGCAACAGCCCTCTCAGACTCTGCGCTACCATCCCTGCAGCCTTGCACATGAGATCGTTCCAATGTTAAGTCGGAGGAAACTATATCTACCACCTTCTGCATACCGTGTAGAAACAGGCTAAGCTGCGACAGGACTGTGTTTTGACCATTCAGTGGAAACAGGAACTGAGAAAAGGACGAGGGTTTTTGCTACTGCACTGTGGTGCCCCGCCAAACTACATACAAGTACTACAGATCCAGAGTAGAATAATTCCTGATCTTTATTTCTTAAGACAGTAATGTAAATAGCCAGCATTTTGCCATGGTTTTCAGTGATAAACTCGTATCATAATTTTAAATTTAGCTCACTCCACGTCACAACAAAATGTCATAGTTATGATCCATGGAACATGCAAGTAACTAACAACCGAAGAGAGAAAGTAAGGAGGATTAGAGTTTAATGTCCCGTCAATAGCTTGATCATCAGATACGGACAAATATCCGAGAGCAGTTACAAAATATAAATGGATGGTTTAAAAAATCTAAACTGATAAACTACGTACATGTTTTTAAAATTATTAAAACGGAATGTAGTAAGTTTAAAACTGTAAATGAAAGATTTTTTTAATGATGGCAGCTAAGCTTTTGGAAAGGGACGAAGGGAAGTGGGGAGAGGAGGAGCAATGCCACAAATGTATTGTTGTTCCGCATTGGTAGTGGTAGTTCTTCTTCTGAAGCGGTTTTTACAACTAAAGAAATTGTTCAAGACATCGGTTTATGTTTATCACAATGTACACTTTTTCAGTGTACATTTCTCCAGGTTACTCCCTCTGCGTGGAACCAAAATTCTGAAACAAAAACAAGTGGATAAATAGAAATTACAGCTCTGTAGGTTTGCCGGTGAAATTGTAATTCTGTCAGAGACAGCAAAGGACCTGGAAGAGCAGTTGAACGGAATGGACAGTGTCTTGAAAGTCGGATATAAGATGAACATCAAAAAAAGCAAAACGAGGATAATGGAATTTAGTCTAATTAAATCAGGTGATGCTAAGGGAATTAGATTAGGAAATGAGACACTTAAAGTAGTAGATGAGTTCTGCTATTTGGGAAGCAAAATAACTAATGATTGTCGAAGTAGAGAAGATATAAAATGCAGACTAGCAATGGGAAGAAAATCGTTTCTGAAGAAGAGAAATTTTGTAACATCAAGCATAGATTTAACTATCAGGAAGTCTTTTCTAAAAGTATTTGTATGGAGTGTAGCCGTGTATGGATGTGAAAGATGGACGATAAATAGTTTAGACAAGAAGATCATAGAAGGTTTCGAAATGTGGTGCTACAGAAGAATGCTGAAGATTAGGTGGGTAGATCACATAACTAATGAGGAGATACTGAATAGAATCGAGGAGAAGAGAAATCGTGGCACAACTTGACTAGAAGAAGGGACCGGTTAGTAGGACACGTTTTGCGGCATTAAGGGCAAGGGATCACCAATTTACTGATGGAGGGAAGCGTGGAAGGTAAAAATCGTAGAGGGAGACCAAGAGATGAATACACTAAGCAGATTCAGAAGGCTGTAGGTTTCAGTAGTTACTCAGAGATGAAGAAACTTGCACAGGATAGAGGAGCCGGCCGGTGTGGCCAAGCGGTTCTAGGCGCTTCAGTCTGGAGCCACGCGACCGCTACGTCGCAGGTTCGAATCAGGCCTCGGGCATGGATGTGTGTGATGTCCTTAGGTTAGTTAGGTTTAAGTAGTTCTAAGTTCTAGGGGACTGATGACCTCAGATGTTAAGCCCCATGGTGCGCAGAGGCATTTGAACCATTTTTTGATAGAGTAGCATGGAGAGCTGCATCAAACCAGCCTCTGGACTGAGGACCACAACAACAACAGTATGAGATGTGAGAGAGGAGGGGGGGCTGAGAATTGCCAACATGGCGTACATATCGGATGCATCTCGTCATTTTCAGGTGTAAAGGGGTTTATGCGACATATGAGACATGTAAAGAATTGCATGGGAAAAGCAATGGTCTCTTTCATTTGAACATAGCTGTATTTATTCTGGAGTTATGTCGCATTTTGTTCACAACAAGGCAAAACTGCTGATATCACATAACGGCTACAAGATGTGCTCGACGTGTTGTCCAACACGGTGTAAGGTTGTTAGTATCCGCTTCAGTTCTTCCTCATGGATTTTAACCAAAATGTGTCCGGAATGCATCACAAAGAGACACAGCAGTACAATTAAGTTTGACAAGCAACAAAAGCATAGTATCCACGAACACAAAACGGATATGCTCAGCACTCTCCAGTGGAAGACTTTATAGGAAACGCTCTGTGCGCTGGCAAAAACCTTGTTTACAAAATTTCTTGAGGCCAAATGTCAGTGCGATTCTAAAAATGTACTACTTCCCTCATCATGAAGCTTGTATATGTGGTATGTAGGATGGCTTAATGTGGGCGGTGATTCTCTATTGGAGATGCAGGTGGGTGCAGCAGGGAAAGTAGCTCTTGCCTACAAGAAACCCTTTGTTGCTGTTAATATACATTCGTCAGTCTTCAAGGTTGGTAGTATTGATCCATAGCGAATGTGGAAAATACGTAAGTCTTCCGGAGTGTTGACTTCCCAGCTTGGCCTTGTCAGAGGTAGTGCAGCCACTGCTGCTGCTGTGTCAAGGTATGTCTGACATTACCAGCCCGTAGCTGGGTGGTCAGGCGTCTGCTGCTGTCACTGAGAATATGGTATTCAGCATCTAGCCCCAGTGTTACAGGGTGAAAGAGTCCTCACTTTGGACCTCATCAGATGTGTAAATGACTGGACTCCACCACAGTAGATCAGCAAATGTGCAGCTGCCCAAACACACAGAAGGTCAGGCAGCGGTCGAGGATTCGAAGGCTGGCGACAGTGGTGGTGACTGCCTCATTCTTAAGGATTTCTGTGGCACGGACTGGATGTCATAACGTAGCTCATCTGTTTAATGACAATAGGCGGTGGTTTGAGGGTATGCATGTAGATGTAGATGCAGCTGTATATGTTAGGTATAATGTCCTTCGGTTTAAATAAGGATAATCGCAACAAAATCTATATTCTTTATTGCTATCTCATGATTTCTTTGCTACAATGCCATCCTGTGCACCCTAGGACGTGTTACTCTCTTCACTGATTCCATCATGAAATTGTTGATTTATAAACTTTTCCATTGCAGACTGCAAATGGTGTGGGGCTCTGTCAGGTTTCTTATAGACAGGTGGACGATTCCCATTTGGAACATGATTTTGAATTATATGTGTGGCAGGCAATGGACGAGGAGGATCAAATAACTCGGCGTATTCCCCCAACGGTCTGTCCATGTTCACATTATACTGTCCCTCTGAAGTGTGATACTTTCCTCCTCAGTGTACCTAAACTGACAGACTGTCCCGACATTACGTAGACTGATGTGAAATCCTTTCCGAATTCATTCTCGTCCAGTACTTCTAAGCTGGCTACTGGAGTACTATGTGATAGATTTATTTTTTCAGAACTAAAGTTATCAGTGCTGACAGGCACAACTCTCTTCTTTCAATTTCCCATACATGGGACAAACAATGTCGTGTAAGACATTGTGCTTTATCCAACTCTTAATTTTCAGTGAAAGGCTCGACCATACACAAAGATTTAACTACCACATCAGTTCCTACATATACCGAGAGTAGTTTTTCTGTACCTTCAGGTATGATATCCCATGAGCTGACTTTATGGGATCTTGTACGCAGTTCAGGTGGCCACCCCTGGCCTAGGCATGATCCTTGTGACAGCGTAGGTTTTCTGGCTGTAAAACTGAAGTGAAACAGTGTTTCATCCAGCTCTGTTATATGCCATTCTAAGTTAACTTTGGCATGATGTGCAACCGGAAAATCTGAACTGAGCGTGACATTGTAGCCACTGCCGACCATAGGAAAAACCTCGAAGCAACTACGCCCCACTTGAAATCCCAGCAATGCTAAACTGAGTGAATTAACATCATCCCCACCTAGCTGCTTAATCTTCAGCATGGGGGATTTAATTTTGCGTCGTCAAGTTTACTCTTACTGGCCACCGATACTTGAAACCCTGTATCTAATAAAAATTTGCATAATTTTCCTCTCACGTATCCGGCCAGAAAGCCTGCCATTGATTCCACTCATTGGTGATCCGTGCCAACCCTTACTGGGAGCACTGTATAGTGTACACACCACCTGTTTTCTGTTTAACAGAAGGGTACGAGGTCCACCCTGTGACCACCATCTCTGTCTCTGTGAACCATTACCTATGCAATTCCGATCAGTGCCCCCATATAATTTAAGCGTTTGATATTGTTCCCCACAATTACGCTGAATATAGCCTCGATGTCCAAATTTAAAACATTTGACGTCTGTTTTAGATATGACTTTCTTTTTCTGTGGTTTAGTAACCATATCTATTTCAGCAGAGCTACTGCAGTGTCTACCGCTTTACTCAAAGTCTTTGGAATTTCCAGGCGTACTCTTCATGACATTTCTGCTGGTAAACCTCACAAAAAGTCAGCAGGCACTCTCTGTTCGGCTTCCTGTAACTCACATCATCATCCTCTGTCAATTCACATGTATTGACATTAATTTTCCAAGTGCGGTCTACAAAACTCTCTACTGATTCTCCATGTTTCTCAAATATCCCGTTAAGCTGCTCAAAGTAATACATTGATGTATTTTTTCTCTTATATCTTTTTATTAACCTTTTTATGAAGTCACTAAACAACTAGACATCCCTTAATTTCTCTTGTCACATTACATCAGCCCTAGCGTTCTCCGCTAACTTCAGTCTAGCTACACTTTGCTCATTATTCCAATTTCCGAGCCTTATAGCTGTATCTAAATGATAAAAAACCATGAAGATTTTGTAACCTGTTTTGCTGGTAAATGGTGCTGCCAAAGAAGTCATGTTACTTTGAATTTCAGAAGGATTACTAATCTGAGAATGTTGTTTAGACATTGCCCCTCCAAATATTACAAGCCTTAAATAATAAAATCTCTCCAGTTGGTATTTGTTGTGATATTTCCAAGACTTATCTTTGTGTAGATCGTGTTACACTCGTAGAAAAAGAAAGTTTTGTGGAATTGATTGCTTTGAACACAACAGTCGGAATCATACTTAACGAACAGAATGCAAAACTCGGCGCTGAATAATTTAGATAATGCAGGAGAGGTATAAAATTTTAGTGAATGGGGAGAAAGCATAGAGGAAATCTCACAGAGTTCAATTTTGGGTCAACTCTTATTCCTTATGTATGTGAATAACCTCCCACCTAACATTCAAGAAGCAGTATTGGTGCTTTCTGCAGACGATACTATTGTTATATTACACAAGAAGCAATAAAAAACGTTGTTACTCGTGTTTTACAAAGAACTGTTAAGTTGTTTTCTGAAAATCGACTATTCTTAAATTTTGAGAATACAGACTATATTAAATTCTGTCTACAAATAGTCATACCAATAATAATTGATGCAGCACATGAATGAGAGTCAGTAAATAGGGTAGAATGCTCCAAATTTTTGGGCGTACATATTGATGAAAACCTGAAGTCGAAAAGGCATATTACTGAGCTTCTCAAACAACTAAGTCAACTATTTTTGTTCTTCGTATAATTGCTAGTCTTGGATACAATCGAGTCGAATTTCTGACGCACTGGGCATATGTCTACTCAGTAACGTCTTATGGAATAATTTTATGTGGTGACTCATCACTTAGAAAGTCCGCTCCCGGTAGCTGAGTGGTCAGCGCGACAGAATGTCACTCCTAAAGGTTTGGGTTCGATTCCCGGCTGGGTTGGAGATTTTCTCCTCTCAGGGACTGGGTTTGTGTTGTCCTGGTCATCATCATTTCATCCCCATCGAAGCGCAAGTCACCGAAGTGGCGTCAAATCGAAAGACTTGCACCCGGCGAACGGTCTACTCGACGGTAGGCCCTAGTCACACGACATTTACATTTATTTATCACTTAGAAAAGAAGTGTTGACTGCACAAAAGGAAGCAGTAAGAATAATACGTGCTGTTTACCCGTGGGTACTTCTTCACAGAGTTGGGCATTTTAACTGCACCATCACAATACATACACCATTCGCTAACGTAATTCGTCATGAATAAACCATCACAATTTAAGAAGAATAGCTATATCCATACCTACAATAGTAGAGGAAAATTTACCTTTATTACCCATTATTAAAGCTGTCAGTGGATTAGAAACGAGTTCAACATGCAGCAACAAATACACTCCTGGAAATGGAAAAAAGAACACATTGACACCGGTGTGTCAGACCCACCATACTTGCTCCGGACACTGCGAGAGGGCTGTACAAGCAATGATCACACGCACGGCACAGAGGACACACCAGGAACCGCGGTGTTGGCCGTCGAATGGCGCTAGCTGCGCAGCATTTGTGCACCGCCGCCGTCAGTGTCAGCCAGTTTGCCGTGGCATACGGAGCTCCATCGCAGTCTTAAACACTGGTAGCATGCCGCGACAGCGTGGACGTGAACCGTATGTGCAGTTGACGGACTTTGAGCGAGGGCGTATAGTGGGCATGCGGGAGGCCGGGTGGACGTACCGCCGAATTGCTCAACACGTGGGGCGTGAGGTCTCCACAGTACATCGATGTTGTCGCCAGTGGTCGGCGGAAGGTGCACGTGCCCGTCGACCTGGGACCGGACCGCAGCGACGCACGGATGCACGCCAAGACCGTAGGATCCTACGCAGTGCCGTAGGGGACCGCACCGCCACTTCCCAGCAAATTAGGGACACTGTTGCTCCTGGGGTATCGGCGAGGACCATTCGCAATCGTCTCCATGAAGCTGGGCTACGGTCCCGCACACCGTTAGGCCGTCTTCCGCTCACGCCCCAACATCGTGCAGCCCGCCTCCAGTGGTGTCGCGACAGGCGTGAATGGAGGGACGAATGGAGACGTGTCGTCTTCAGCGATGAGAGTCGCTTCTGCCTTGGTGCCAATGATGGTCGTATGCGTGTTTGGCGCCGTGCAGGTGAGCGCCACAATCAGGACTGCATACGACCGAGGCACACAGGGCCAACACCCGGCATCATGGTGTGGGGAGCGATCTCCTACACTGGCCGTACACCACTGGTGATCGTCGAGGGGACACTGAATAGTGCACGGTACATCCAAACCGTCATCGAACCCATGGTTCTACCATTCCTAGACCGGCAAGGGAACTTGCTGTTCCAACAGGACAATGCACGTCCGCATGTATTTCGTGCCACCCAACGTGCTCTAGAAGGTGTAAGTCAACTACCCTGGCCAGCAAGATCTCCGGATCTGTCCCCCATTGAGCATGTTTGGGACTGGATGAAGCGTCGTCTCACGCGGTCTGCACGTTCAGCACGAACGCTGGTCCAACTGAGGCGCCAGGTGGAAATGGCATGGCAAGCCGTTCCACAGGACTACATCCAGCATCTCTACGATCGTCTCCATGGGAGAATAGCAGCCTGCATTGCTGCGAAAGGTGGATATACACTGTACTAGTGCCGACATTGTGCATGCTCTGTTGCCTGTGTCTATGTGCCTGTGGTTCTGTCAGTGTGATCATGTGATGTATCTGACCCCAGGAATGTGTCAATAAAGTTTCCTCTTCCTGGGACAATGAATTCACGGTGTTCTTATTTCAATTTCCAGGAGTGTAGAAACACGCTTACCGTCTTTCATTTATGTCCCACAAATCCTTCTTGGTGTTGCGATTTTTTCCCCGTCAGTGTATTTTAGACCTTGTAGCTACAAACAGTCCTGACCTTATCGACGGCGTCAGTAGACAGATAGGGATTAGTGATCATGATGTCATCATAGCAACTACGGTTACTAACGTTAATGAAGCAATCAAGAAGGCTTGGAGAGTATTTATGCTAGAGAGAGCAGGTAAGCAGTTGTTACATCCCACTTGGACAACTGACATCATTTAGTTCTAGTATAATGGACGTGGATAAATTATGGACAAAGTTCAAACGGATTGTAAATCGTGTCCTGGAGAAGTATGTGCTAAGTAAGTGGATGAAGTACCGAAAAGACCCGCCATAGTTTAACAACCAAATTCGGAAAATGTTGAGAAAGCATAGGCTATTGCGCTCTCGGTTCAAAACAGAAAGCGCAAATGACGACAGTCAAACGTTAATACAGATTCGTGGGTCTGTAAATAGATCGATGGGTGCAGTATACAACAGTTATCACCATACATTAGCAATACATATTGCCGAAAACCCGGGAAAATTCTGGTCCTACGTAAAACAGTCAAGTGGATCTAAGGCTTCCATCTAGTCACCCGTCGGCCAATCTGGAGTGGCAGTAGAAGACAATAAAAGGAAGGTCGAAGTTTTAGATTTCGCGTTTAAGAAATCGTTCAAGCAGGAGTGGCATACAGACATACCATTGCCTGAGCATCGCACAGACTCTCATTTGGACATAGCAATAGGCATTCCTCGCATAGAGAAGCAACTGAAAGAGTTGAAACAAATAAGTGGCCAGGTTCGGATGGAATCCCAGTTCGGTTTTGCAAACAGTACTCTACAGCATTGGCCCCTTACCTAGCTCGCATTTATCGCGAATCTGTCGCTCAGCGGTAAGTCCCGAGCGGCTGGTAAAAGGAGCAAGCGCAGGTGACGCGTTTATATAAGAATGGCAAAAGAAAGGACCCGCAAAATTACAGACCAACATCTTAAACGTCGTGTTGCTGCATATTTCTTGAATTTCTTCTCAAATATAATAAATGTCCTTGAGATAGAAAAGCTTCTGTCCATGAATTAGCACGGTTTTAGAAAGTATTGCTCGTGCGAAACGCATCTTGCCCTTTTCTCACATGCTATCCTGCGAACCATGGGTGAAGGGTACCAGTCAGATTCGATATTCCTAGATTTCCGAAATTAGTTTGACACGGTGTTCACTGCAGACTGTTAAGGGAGGCACGAGCATACGTAATAGCTTCCCAGATATGTGCGTGGCTTGAAGACTTTATATGGAACAGAACCCAGTACATTGTTCTCGACGGCGAGTGTTCATCAGAGGGTATCGCCTGGAGTACATCAGGGAAGTGTGATAGGAGCGATATTATTTTCCATATATATAAATGATCTGATGGACAGGGTTGGCAGCAATCTGCAGCTGTTTGCTGATGATGCTATGGTGTACGAGAATGTGTCGTCGTGGAGTGACTGTAGGAGGATACAAAACGACTTAGACAAAATTTCTGGTTGGTGTGATGAATGGCAGCTAGCTCTAACTGTAGAAAAATGTAAGTTAATGAAGACGAGTAGGAAAAGCAAATCCATAGTGTTTCAATACAGCATTAGTAGTGTTCTGTTTAATATAACCACGTCGTTAAATATCTAAGCGTAACGTTGCAAAGCGGTATGAAATGGAACGAGCATGTAAGGATTATAATAGGGAAGGTGAATGGTAGACGTTGGTATTGGGAGAATTCTAGGAAAGTGTGTGGTCTATGTGTAGAGGAGACCGCGTGTAGGACACTATTGTGTCCAATTCTTGAGTACTGCTCGAATGTTTGGTATTCGCACATGGTTGCATTAGAGGAGGACATCGAAGCAATATAGAGGCAGGTTCCTAGGTTTGTTACCGGTATGTTCGAACAGAATGCTAGGGTGACTATTCAGGGATAGTAGGTGAAATGGCACTTCACTAATTCTTTATCTCGCGACTCTTTAAAAAAGTTTATTTATCTTATCATATATGCTGCTTTTTATGCCAAACGTGTTTCCCTGTCTTGTACTACGGGGAACTCTCTTGTATAGCAGAAAGCGCGCGATTCTGATCAAGTGAAGTAAAGTAGTCTTCCTCTTTCTCGTAGCTCAACCTCATATCTGGAGCCACAGGTCGAGAGTAACAGTATGGTTGCTATAACAATCGTGACGTCACCTGCTTGAGTTTGTTTCTGGAGGGGACATGCGTTGAGGAAAACTGAAAGTTTGTTTCCGGCTATTTCCAGTTCCAGACGGCAGACTGTAAAGCAGTGGTTGTTGTGTGCATGTAGCAAGCTTCAACCTGCAGTGCCTTTAGTGCTTTATTTTTACATGTGACTCCTGCTTATAATATAGTGTGAATTTTATTACAAACACCATTTTCACGTTGTATCGAGTCTTGTATTATGAAATTCTGGATCACGTATTGATGGAAATGGATGAGAGATTTCGCCATTGTCAACAAAATTGAGTTTTTTTGCCATGCCGATCCCACAAAATTTGAAGAATACCACACGTTTGTCTTCTATTGCAGTTTAAACCTTACAAAATTTATTTGGGTCTGTTTTCTTCAAGACACAACGTTTAAAAACTGACTCTCTATTTTTATGCTGATGAGAAGTACAGAAAGATTTCCACCGGAAAGATGTTGGACATTTTTAATGAGGATTAGGAAATTTTTACGGATACTTATAAACAGTTCTTCCTTATTCTGCCAATTTCTTCTAGTACCTCATAGCATTCGTGGAACGAAGTTTTTCTTGCCTGAAGTGTATAAAATTAGTCCTGAGGAATGCAATTTCTGAAGAGAGATTTTCTTTTCTAGCGAATATTTCAACTGAGAAAGAACTTCTAGCGCAGTTAATAAAAACACCGCCATTCTATGAAGACATCGTCGACAAGTTTTAGCCATAAAGGACCGACAGATTGATTTGATGTGCAAGAAACAGGAAGGTTCCGTTATTAAGATAAACTTGTGTAAAAATAGGTATATTTTTGTTGCTAACTGTTCACCAAACATCCCAACCACGAGCCGCCCACTGCCACACGCGAGTATTACGGAGATGTTTCGGGAAGTAAAATAGGAATTCATGGAGGGAAAGCGACGTTCTTTTCGAGGAACACTATTGGGAAAATTTAGAGAACCGGAATTTGAAGCTGACTACAGAAAAATTCTACTGCGGACAGCGTACATTTTGGGTACCGACAACGAAGATAAGAGAAATTAAGGTTCGTATGTCGGCATATAGGTAGTCGATTTTCCCTCGCTCTATTTGCGAGTGGAAGAGGAAAGGAACTGACTAGTAGTGGTACAGGGAAGCGTCTGCCACAAAACGTATGGTGGCTTGTGGAGTATGTATGTAGATGCAGAGCAGAGGCCAGTGACCCAGGCCTGGTTGAGGACAGAACAACGGGAGCGCCTCGCTCCTGCTGGGTGCTACTTTGGCAGGTCAATGGCTGCGGGTGACAGGCACGGCTGCTAATGCCCTGGTTACGATTTTTGGCTGCAGCTGTGGCTAATGCTGTTTCACACACGTAACAATCACTATGAGAAACATCCAGATATATGCATAGGTGTAATGACAATTTCCTTCCTATGAACTACCTGCCCTGAGAACAGGAAGGAGGGAAATTTAAGCTACACCATGTATTCTCCGCCACGGCTGGCAGAGTACAGATGTAGATTTAACACACGAAACTAGTTTGCTGGCACTGTGTAATCCGCATCAGTGCAATCACCTAAGTCACCCTCTTTCGTTGATTCAGTCTGCTGGTTGGCGAAAGTCTGGTAAGCTGACAAAGAAGGTAACATGACTAATTTGATAATTCACGAAAAGGACTTTAATCGACAGCCGATCCCTACATTAGCAGATACCTCCATGTGTGTAGTCCTAAATGTTTCACCTTGTCTTTCGTATAGTTCCCAGTAAGCAAAAGTGTGCTTTGGATCCTATTGCATGTAAGGTTTAGGCACCATTTCATGTGAGATAACGGGTCTGAAATACGTATCTTTAATTCCTTTATGTGATATTCGTAAAATACTCCTCAAATATCGTAAAGTGAAATTTAATTTTCCTCTCCCGGTACGTTGATCTCCTAGAACTTCCCAGAATGAATTTTAACACAGCAGCGCTGATTTGAAACTTCCTGGCAGACCTAAACTATGGGCTGGACCGGGACTCGCATCTGGGACCTTTGCCTTTTCGAGCAAGTGCGAGCCCAGGCTCCAGTCTCGGTGTGGTACAGAGCTCTGATCTGCGACGCAGTTTCAGATCAGCGCACACTCCACTGCAGAGTAAAAGTTCATTCAGGAAACGATTCACTAGGCTGTGGCAAATCCACTTCTACGCAATATCGTTTGTTCCAGGAGTGCTAGTCTCAAAAGTTATGCACGACAATTTTTGAGCAGTTTGGAACATAGGAGAAGAGGTACTGGCGGAAGTAAAGTTGTGTGGCTGGGACGTGAGTCGTGGTTGGAAGAGTAAGAAATTATATGTTTTGTATCTCACGTATCATTGGTATGTACAGCTTTATTAATAAATATTGGACTGTATGCTTTCGCTTAACACAACTGCTCGTCGTTAGAGCACTTGCCCGTGAAAGATAGCGGTCCTAGGTTCGGGTTCTGGTCCAATATACAGTTCTGATCTGCCAGAAAGTTTCAAATATTAGGAAATTTTTTGTATCAAAAATGAACTCTGAAGAAATGGACTTTCTTCAAGAGTTAAACGTCTTCAATTTTTTGGATTTTTTTAGACATTTCATTCGTTATCTTTGAAATTCCAGCTCTCTTTACGTGAACCGTGGACCCTGCCGTGGTGGGGTGGCTTGCGTGCCTCAGTGATACAGATAGCAGTACCGCATATGCAGCCACAACTGTTGAGAGGCCAGACAAACATGTGGTTTCTGAAGAATAGCAGCAGCCTTTTCAGTAGTTACAGGGGTACCTGTCTGAATGATTGATTGATCTCGTCTTGTAACATCAGCCCACATGGCGTTATTGTGCTAAAAGCAAGGGGAAACTATAGATGTTATTTTTCCTGAGGGCATGCAACTCTACTATTTGGTTAAACGCTGATAGCATCCTCTAGGGTAAAACTTTCCAGAGGTAAACTAGTCTCCCATTAGGATTTCCGGGCAAGGACTACTCAGGAAGATGTAGTAATCAGGAGAAACAAAACTGGCAATCTTTGAGTCGGGAGGTGGAATGTTAGATTCCTTAGTCGCGAAGGTAGGTTAGAAAATTTAGGTGGAAATGGTTAGGTTGAAGTCAGATATAGTGGGTATTAGTAAAGCTCAGTGGCAGGATGAACAGAACTTCTGGTAAGATGAGCGCAGGGCTATAAATGCAAAATCGAATAGGAGTAGTGCAGGAGTAGCTCTAATAATGAGTAAGAAAATAGAAATGTGGGTAAGCTAGTACGCACAGCATAATGTAGCCAAGGTAGACATGAAGCCAACACCCCACCAAAATAATACAAATTTATGTGCCAACTAGCTCCACAAATGAAGAGATTCTTTAAAAAAAAAAATGTGTTATGGGATAAAAGACATTATTCAGATAATTAAGGGAGAGGAAAATTTGATTGTATTGGGGGACTGGAACTCGATATCAGGAAAAGCAAGAGAAGTCAAAATAGTGGGTGAATATGAACACAAGTAAGGAATGAAGGATAACGACTGCCTAAAACAGGGAGAAAGGATACAGCAGAAGACGAAAGAGTAGCTTTGAGAGCTGAAATTGCAAAGGCAGCAAAGGATCGATAAATAAAAACGCAAGGTCTAGTAGAAGTCCTTGGATATCACAAGAGATATTGGATTTAATCGACGGAAGGAGAAAGTATAAAATGCAGCAAATGAACCAGTCGAAAGGGAATACAGACGTCTAAAAAATGAGAGTGACAGGAAATGCACAATGGCTAAGCAGGAATGGCAACATGACAAATGTAAGGATATAAAAATATATACAGGGTCTCTTTCTCATGAGTTCAAAATGGTTCAAATGGCTCTGAGCACTATGAGACTTAACTTCTGAGGTCATCAGTCCCCTAGAACTTAGAACTACTTAAACCTAACTAACCTAAGAACATCACACACATCCATGCCCGAGGCAGGATTCGAACCTGCGACCGTAGCGGTCGCGCGGTTCCAGAGTGTAGCGCCTAGAACCGATCGGCCACTCCGGCCGGCTCTCATGAGTCGCTAGGCTGTTTTGTTCTGGTGTTTCGGGAGATATATGCAATTTCGGTTTTGCAACATGTAGCTGGAGTCAGCCCAAACAAATATTGTTCATCACTTCCTTCATGCGACGCCCAGAGCCGATAAAAAGCGTCGGTTTGCTTCTTATTACAATCAAAACGATTTTTGAAGAGGAATTTTACGTGACCTTCGACAGAGCGGTTCCAAAATAATCTAGCGTTTCATCGATGTGTATCAACAGGAACAGTAAAACACCAAGAATAGCCAGTGGTCCAGCAGCGACAGCTCCACCCTGCAGAAGTGCTGGTCAGTCGCTGTTGGAGTACTGACTGTTATTCGTGTTTTACTGGTCCTGTTAATCCACACTGATAAATCGAATAACGCAACAGACTAATTCCGAACCATTCTATCGAATGGGATCCTAATATTTCCGTCGGTGCTGGGCGTCGTACGCGATACGTGATGAGCATGATTTGCTTGGACAGACTGAAACACGTATGTAACATAGCAGCGATGGTGAGTTACGTTAAAATCTTTGACCAGAGAGCTTATAATCGTAGTTAGTCTGCGCTTGACCGCGCGAGTGTTGCGAGCAGTACTCTGTTAGTTATCGTTGAGAGCAGTTCAGTGGTAGTCGTCGTGGAGTACAGTAGTAGCAGCCCAGTGCGGTTGTGTGATGTAGTCTGTCGGCAACACTGGTCAAGATGCTGAATAAGGTATATTGTTAATTAAGGTAATCATCAGATAATTTAAAGTTCATTTATTGTAATTAATTTCCAACAAGTGCCCCAATAATAATTATGATTTCAAAAGCAATTTTATTGAACTAAATTTCGTTCCACTTCCCTTAAACAAATTTCAGTTAAATTACAAAAAAAAAGGAATATTATTATTTGCAATGCAGTTCCTCCAAGCTGTGCGCAACAATAAGAGCAGAAATTTGATTAGCAGTTACAATGAGGTAAGAATTTAATTCTGATTTATGCACAGGGTCAAAGACCGATATTTCGGTTTAATTGAATTATCATTATCACTGAAGTTTCATTAGTACTGAATTGTTTTTCATTATTTTGCGGAAGCTTACACCAGAGTCAGATTGCTAATTTTTGTTTAATTGTCATTGTCAGTAAATTTCATTGCGGGAGGTTATACTTGGCTCCCATTTTTATTAAATATTGTCCTTTTTTCTTTTAAAATTTTTGTGGGGAGGTTACACTTGGCGACACCCAGTCCAGGATCGAATTTCGTTGAGAGTCTTTTGAAAAACAGTCAGAGATCTGCTCTTATTTGCTTAGATATAATTAGGATTTGGCGCAACGCTTTTATTAACTTGTGACTTTCTTTCTACAGGTCAACGGCAATTCGTTGCTCTGTTGTATTTGTGTGTTGCTTTTGCATTGTGCTTATTTATTTTGTGAATATTTGTGACTATTGTAAAAATGCCGCGAAAGACTGTGAATAGTGTATCGCGAAGTATTTTGAATGAAACTACTTCCACTTTTTTGTGTGTATGATTGTATTCCAGTTTTGTCTATATGCACTGTGAAATAGTTAAGATATAAAACACACCAGTCGACTTTGACATTTTTTTTTTGGCCTTATGACATCTCAACATCGTGACTTTTACATTTTTTGCTGCTGCATTGTGATATTCTCTGTACATTTTGGCTTTGAACACTGTCAATGTCTTTGACATATTACGTTGTCTGTCATGTTATGCTGTATGGTTAATTGTGTCACCATAAACCAGTCATTATTTAGTGGGTATATGATTTAAATGCAAGACGTTAATCTCTGTTCGTCATTTTCAGAAAGAAATAACGTGTAAAAGAAATAAATTCAACAGAAATGGGAATTTCACCTACGGAATAAACGATAGAAGATGCAATAACTTTATGAGGAAGAGTAAATGGATCAGGATTAACAAGCATTAACAAGAATATACTATACTCATCGTAGAATAGCAGTCTTAACTAATTTTTTCTTTCAGAATACAAGGTGATTGATGCAGGCTGTCAGACAGAACTACACATCTTAGTTTTAGTGATGAAATATGTTAGAGATAAGGAATAGTTGTGTAATGAGTAATGAAGTGATTTTTTGCAGATGATAATGAGTAATGATGAATAATGATGAAGAGTGTGATACTATGAATAATGAAGTTTTTCTTTACAGGTGATGATAATGATGGAGTTATGAATAATGAAGTGATGAATAATGAAGTTTTTTCTTTGCAGATGAGGATAATGTTGAAGTTATGTATTTATACTACGTAGTTGTTTAAGTATTTGTTGCAGTTTGTTCTGACAGCAGGTGTTATATTGCATAGTAGGATGACGGAAAGTTTTGGAAAGGACAGCTATGGAACACATTTTATACACATTTCACTACTTGTTAATTCGAAGTTCACTACTTTTCAGCATAGTGTGCGTTTCTTCTTTCAGGTCAATAATCCATTTTGTATTTTTTTTTTTCCAGCAGAAGCTTTTCAAGATACTTACTAAACCTGTTACTTATTATACCTGTACTAGCATTTACATTTTTTACCCATTTGTGTCTATCATTTATACATGTGATCACATTACTGCCTTGTTTCACAACCTTGCTACAGCTGACTCATGACGAATGACGTTACACATTTTTGATTTACAGGAACAACCCACTACCAATTTTTTTTCTTTTTTCTCTTCTTGCTTTCTCTTATAATTACCAAACGCAATGCATTGCTAACAAAAAAATGTATTACCAGTCCCAAATAGTGATACCAGTTTGAGAAAGTTCTGAATAATACTGATCAACTCTGAATAGTATGTCACTTCAGTAATGACTTCGTAATGATACAAAAAAATATATATATAAAATAATGCTTTATAACTGGCTAATAACTGCCACTGTTTATTGTAATGAGACTACTTATAATGCCCATGATTATTAATGCTATGACTGTAATTAGCTGCTTTTTAATAATAACTTCGTAATGATCTGAATGTCACTCAATGAATTGTTATTACTTCTTAATGATCTGAATAATACTGAATGAGGAACAATGTTCTATACTATTCGATACTTGATGGCCACTGAGTGCCAATAATTAATGTCACTCAATGAATTATGTTATTAATTATGCCATTCATTAGCTCTTGTTTTCAATGTTGATACTTTGTAACTGGAAAAGAATATGATTCTTACTATATTGAAATGACAAATGATTAACTATGCTTTATAATTGGGAAAGAATGTGATTGTTTAATAATGCTTTGTAATTAGGAGAAGGCTAATGATTATTACTATTGAAATAACAAATAATTAATTAACGATGCCATACTTTGTAACTGGAAAAGAATGCGATTGCTTCATAATGCTTTGTAATTAGGAGAAGGCTAATGATTATTACTATTGAAATAACAAATAATTAATTAACGATGCCATACTTTGTAACTGGAAAAGAATGTGATTGTTTAATAATGCTTTGTAATTAGGAGAAGGCTAATGATTATTACTATTGAAATAACAAATAATTAATTAACGATGCCATACTTTGTAACTGGAAAAGAATGCGATTATTTAATAATGCTTTGTAACTAGGAAAAGGAGGTTACTGTTTCTATGTAAAACAATTAATGAACATTTTTCTGTAATACTACATACTTGGTACAGAAATGTTCAATCACTGGGCTATGAATGCCCCAAACTACTAATGAAGACTGTAATTGTCAATATTATGTGACTTAATGTCCTTCACCTCATGAGCTAACTACCCTGAATTACTGCAATGTCCATTTGTCCTGTCTATCCTAGTGATCATGGAGCACTATCTTTGGTTTTGCACTAATTCTACGTTGGTGTGCCTTGTAAGAGCGTGGTGTTGACACGACATGCTGTCCACCACCGTGAGCGATTAAGACGTTATTACGGTCCCACTGTTTGGTGTACCTAATGTACTGCCAAAATGAGAACATGAAATGTTACTACGAGAGTTCAGTGTCTTGGCTACACTGATAAATTCTGATGGGAAAAGAACTTCAAATTGTGTCACTTGGTGTTGTACTTCTGTGGAAAGATATGGACTTTCAGAACAGCTGTGTGCAATCTAAAGTGCTACAACCATGATGCAATCCTTCCCTTTCCTATCCTAATTCTTGTCACATAGTGAAAATCATTTTTTTGCTAACATTATTTATGTTCATGGGTTATACATTTTTTTTGGTTCGCTGAACTCCAGTGCGAGTACACTTATGTCACTTGTCGATATGATTTTTTTGCCATTATGTTTATTTATTGCAAAAATGCCTAAGACATTTTTTCGATTTGTTCTCAAGGACAGTATGTGCACTCTTGTCTTTTATATTGTATATACATTTTTTTTATTTTTATTTTAATGATATGTTCTGAACTACAGTGCATGTGCACTTATGTTGTGTGTTAATATGTTTTCTACTGAACTTCAGTGCCTGTGCACTTTTCTCATTTTTCAATATGATTTGTACTCATTCTGTATATTCAATACTTCAGTACGTATGCACTTATTTATGTCATGTGTCACTAATTATATATACATTTCGTAAATTGCTAATATGTTATCAACTCCAGTGCGAGTACACTCATGTCACTTATCAACACGATTTTCTGCCATTCTGTTTATTTGTTCTGAAAATGCTAAAGAATTTTTTCAGTGCATGTGCACTTTGTTTCTGTCAAATAATTTGTATATACAGTTTTCTGATTTACTACTATGTTTTGTACTCACATCCTGTCTTTGTCTGATATATTTTGTACTCGATGCATGTGCACAACATTTAATTTATGTACTAAATTTGAATATTCTGTAAATTGTAAAAATTTCTTGCGATGGCAAGTCCAAATGACTCACCATCGCTGCCAAATTTTTGCCCCCCCAGTGGAGGGTTATGAAACACGTATGTAACATAGCAGCGATGGTGAGGCACGTTAAAATCTTTGACCAGAGAGCTTATAATCGTAGTTAGTCTGCGCTTGACCGCGCGAGTGTTGCGAGCAGTACTCTGTTAGTTATCGTTGAGAGCAGTTCAGTGGTAGTCGTCGTGGAGTACAGTAGTAGCAGCCCAGTGCGGTTGTGTGATGTAGTCTGTCGGCAACACTGGTCAAGATGCTGAATAAGGTATATTGTTAATTAAGGTAATCATCAGATAATTTAAAGTTCATTTATTGTAATTAATTTCCAACAAGTGCCCCAATAATAATTATGATTTCAAAAGCAATTTTATTGAACTAAATTTCGTTCCACTTCCCTTAAACAAATTTCAGTTAAATTACAAAAAAAAAGGAATATTATTATTTGCAATGCAGTTCCTCCAAGCTGTGCGCAACAATAAGAGCAGAAATTTGATTAGCAGTTACAATGAGGTAAGAATTTAATTCTGATTTATGCACAGGGTCAAAGACCGATATTTCGGTTTAATTGAATTATCATTATCACTGAAGTTTCATTAGTACTGAATTGTTTTTCATTATTTTGCGGAAGCTTACACCAGAGTCAGATTGCTAATTTTTGTTTAATTGTCATTGTCAGTAAATTTCATTGCGGGAGGTTATACTTGGCTCCCATTTTTATTAAATATTGTCCTTTTTTCTTTTAAAATTTTTGTGGGGAGGTTACAAGACTCTGTCTACAGGTTGCCAAAACGAAGCTGCAAATATCTGCCGAAACGCCAGAGTAAATGCGCCAGATGACCCATGGGAGGGACACTTGGTATAACTGGCGGAAAGACAGATACTCTTATAGGAAAATTAAAGAGACCTTTGGAGAAAAGAAAAGCAGCTGTATGAATAGCAAGAGCTCAGATAGAAAGCCAGTGCTAAGAAATGAAGGGAAAATTGGAAGGTGGAAGTAGTATACAGAACTACTTTACAAGGGAAATGTATTTGAAGGCGACGTCATAGAAAGAGCAGATGACTTAGATGAAGATAAGATAGGAGATATGATACTGCGAGAAGAATTTAACAGAGCACTGAAAGACCTAAGTTGAAACAAGGTCCATGGAGTAGACGACATTCCGTCAGAACGTCTGATATCCTTATGAGAGACAGCCATGACAAAACTATTCATCCTGGAGTGCAGTATATACTGGACAGGTGAAATACCCTCGGACTCCTTGAAGAATGTAACACTTCCACTTCCAAAAAAACAAGTGCTGTCAAGTGTGAATATGGCTCTGAGCACTATGGGACTTAACATCTGAGGTCATAAGTCCCCTAGAGCTTAGAACTACTTAAACCGAACTAACCCCGTAGCAGTCGCACGGTTCCGGACTAAAGCGCCTAGAACCGCTCGGCCACCGCCGCCGGCAAGTGTGAGTATTACGGAACTATCTGTTAAGTCATGGTTTCAAAATACTAACGCGACTTATTTACAGAAGAATGGAAAAACTGGCAGAAGCCGACCTCGGGGAAGATCAATTTGGATTCCGGAGAAATGCAGGAATACGCAAGGCCGTACTGACCTTACCACTTGTCTTAGATGATAAGACTGAAGAAAGGCAAACCTACGTTTACAGCATTTGTAGAATTATAGAAAGCTTCTGACAATGACTCGAAGTCACTCTTTGAAATTATGAAGGTAGCAAAGGTGAAATACCGCGAGCGAGAGGTTATATATAGTTTGTACAAAAAACAGGCGGCAGTTATGAGTCAAGGGCAGGAAAGGGAAGCAGTGGTTGAGAAGGGAGTGAGGCAGGGTTCTAGCCTATCCCCAGTGCTATCCATATTTGTACACTGAGCAAGCAGTAAAGGACTCAAAAGAAAAATTTGAAGAAGCAATCAAAGTTCAGTGAGAAGAAGTAAAAACTTTGAGGTTTGCCGATGACATTGTAATTCTCTCAGAAATAACAAACGACTTAGAAGAGCAGTTGAAGGAGTGGACCCTATCTTGTAAGGACGATATAAGATGAATATCAGCAAAAGCAAAACAAGAGTAATCGAATGATGTCAGAGTAAATCAGGCGGTGATGAGGGAATCAGAATAGGCAACGAGACACTCAAAGTAGTATAGGAGATGAGTTTTGTTATTTGGGCAGTGAAATAAGTAGATGAGTTTTGCTATTTGGGCAGTAAAATAACTAATGCTGGCCGAAGCAGAGAGGATACAACGTGTAGACTGGCAGTGGCAAGAAAAGCGTTTCTGAAGAGGAGAAATTTGTTAACATCGAATATGATGTAGATTTAAGTCTATTCTCAAGATATTTCTGTGGAGTGGAGCCTCGTATGCAAGTGAAGCGTGGACGATAAACAGTTCAGACAAGAAGAGAACAGAACCTTTTGAAATGTGTTGCTATAGAAGAATGCTGAAGATTGGATGGATAGATCATGTGACCAAGAGGAGGTACTAAATAGAATTGGAGAGAAGAGAAATTTGTGACATGACTTGACTAAAAGAATGGATGAGTTAATAGGACACAATGTGAGACATCAAGGAAGTACCAGTTTAGTAGTGAAGGGTAAAAATTATAGAGAGAAACCAAGAGATAAATACAGTAAGCAGGTTCAAAAGGATGCAGGTTGCAGCAGTTATACGGAGTTGAAAAGGCTTGTACAGAATGCAGGTGCGTGAAGAGCTCCTGTGAACCAGCCTTCGGACTGAAGATCACAACAAAAAGAAATAAAAAAAAATTCTATGCACATCATTAGAAAGGGAGGGACACAAAGAGGATAACGAAGAAATGGGACTGGGGAAAGCAATCAGTGACAGATCCCATTGCTGAAGTTGTGGAAAATACAGCGAGAGTAAGATCTATGAGAAAATTTATGGAATTTCAGAATCAACTCTGAAAAGAAAGACGACGAAAGGTTGTGGAAGAGAGTTAGAATAGAATGTGGACCTATTTTTCAATAAAGTGTTGACTGATCGCCACTGTTCTTGCTTTTTTGACGTAGTTTCTTATTTGTCTGACTCGGCATTTCTTGTACTGGAGTAAAGAAAAGATAGATGAACAATACTCAAGAACCGGGCGAACAAGACCCTTATAAGCCATTTCTTTCGTGGATGAGTTACATTTCTTTAAGATTCCTCTGATGAATCTGAGTCTAGTGTCTGATTTTCCCACTATCTGTTTTATATGGTTATTCCACTTAAGGCTGCTCTGGATAGTTACGCCTAGATGTTTTACGGCAGACACTGTCTCCAGCAGTTTTTCATCTATAGTGCAACTGTACAGTAGCGGATTTCTTTTCCTATGTATGCGCAATATGTTACATTTATCTACGTTGAGGGTCAACTGTCAGAGTCGGCACCATTCATCAATTCTCTGCAGGTCGTTCTGCAAAATCTTCTAGCGTTGCTACTTTGGTATAAGCAACTGCATCATATGCGAATAGCCTTCAAGAGAATCCGATGCTTTCTACTAGATCATATACATACATTGTGAACAGCAACAGTCCTATCACATTTCCCTGTGGTACCCCGGATATTACCTTTATATCTGTCGATTTAGTTCCGTTAAGAGCGACGTGTTTAGTTCTATCTGCTAGAAAGTCTTGAATCTAATCGCAGGTCTGCTCCGATACTCCGTAAGCTCGCATTTTTTTCATTAAACAGCAATGCGGGACGGTGTCAAATGCGTTACTGAAATCAAGGAACACGACATCAACCCGAGCGCCGTTGTCCACTACGCTGTGAAACTCATAGAGGAACAGAGCAAGCTGAGATTCGCATGATCTCAGTTTGCGGAATCCATGTTGATTTTTTATAGAGGAGATGTTCATTTACCAAGAACGTCATAAATCTTGAGCAGAAAACATGTTCCATAATTCTAAAACAGATTGACGTCAACGATATAGGTCTATAATTGTGTGGATCTGTCTTACGGCCTTTCTTAAAAACGGGAATGACCTATACCTTTTTCCAGTCGTTAGGTACCTTTCGTTGCTCAAGAGATTTACGATAAATTACTGCTAGAAGGGGAAAAAGTTCTATCGCATAATCTTTATAGAACCTTATAGGTATCTCATCTGATCCTGAAGCCATTCCACTACTAAGTGATTTTAGCTGCTTTCCATTCCGCGAACGGTTACCTCAATATCTGCCATTTCGACGTTCGCACGACGATTGAAAGGAGGGACTGCGTTAAGATCTTCCAAGGTGAAACAACTTCGGAAGACCGAATTCAGTATTTCGTTCTTCTCTCTGTTATATTCCGTTTCGGTGCCGGTGTGGTCGCTGAGAGAATGAATAGATGATTTTGACCCACTTAGTGATCTTACATGCGACCAAAATCTCTTACGGTTTTTAATCAGGTCGGTTGACAACGTCTTACTTTCAAAATCATTGAAAGATTCCCTCATTGCTCTCCTTATGCTCATTTTCGCTTCGTTCAGCTTTTGTTTGTCAGCTAGGTTCTTTCTTCTCTTGAATCTGAGATGAAGTGCTCTTTGTTTACGTAGCGCTTTTCTAACACGGTTATTAAACCATGGTGGAGGCTTCTCATCCCTTAAAACATTACTCGGAACATACTTGTCTAGGGCATATTGAGCGATGCCTTTGAATTTTTTCCCTTTGTTCTCCACATCTTCGTCCTCATCACCGAATATTTGATGCTGACTGCTGAGATATTCTGAAATTTGTATGCTGTCACCCTTGCTGAGCAAACATATCTTCCTACCTTTCTTAACATTCCTTGTAGGGCCCGTCATCATAGATGCTGTCAAAGCCTTAGGATCACTGATACATTGCTATACGTTAACTGACTAGGTAAGTTCAGGTCTGTTTGTTGTCAGGAGGTTTAAGACGTTACCCTCACGAGTTGGTTCTCCAACTATCTGCTCAAGGTAATTTTTGAACAAGACATCCAGAACATTGCTACACGATTCCCTGTCTCTGGCACCAGTTTTGATGGCGTAATCCTCCCAATCTATACCTGACAAGTTGAAGTCACCCCCTACTACAACGGTATGATCAGGAAAGTGACTAATGATATTCTGCAAGTTCAAGCCGAAGTTTACGTTCGCCATCTGACCCGGTTTTTCCCTGCGGGATGTCCATTAATTACGTGAGCTCGAAATGGGAGGGAGGGGGAGGGGTCCTGGAAAATCTCACCAAATATCATTTACAGAGGAGAGGAGGCATGGGCAATAAAAATCTCACGTCATCTTTTTGTTCGGAGAACATGCATTATTATAACGGATAACATTTAGTTTTGTATAATTAATCCTGAGCATAGACAGTATTAGTGCCCACCAGTCTTTATGGCCTCTCTGAATTGAGCTAAATGCTGTACGCGTGTGCATTCTCGGTATTCCCCGATTTGAACCAAGTCCAGCAAAAGCGTCAGCTTTTACTCGGGGAGTTGTCTGCTACGCTGGTCGAAATCACTGCGTGTCAGCCTGTTAGTCTACAATGCATATGAAGCCGATGTTATTGTGTTCGACATGAATTTGTATCAAAACTTTTACGGTAACTATGTTAAGCGACATGCCAACAAGTCGAAATACACGTGCGAGCAAGAAGTTAATTGTTTGTGGAAGGATGCTAGGCTGAAGTTCACCGACGAGAATCCTCTTAGTGATCATAGAAATCAAGAGATTGAAAAGGTATGTAATCACGGGGTTCAAAGAAAGGTAAAAACAATACCGTCTTTACTGCACAAAGTAAGTAAAGGTTCAATGACATTTAATGTCATAAGATAAAAATAAAAGATCAATTTTTTAGAGATCCGCCAAAATGGTTAATACTATTTTCGAGCCGGCCGGGGTGGCCGAGCGGTTCTAGGCGCTGCAGTCTGGAACCGCGCGACCGCTAAGGTCGCAGGTTCGAACCCTGCCTCGAGCATGGATGTGTGTGATCTCCTTAGCTTAGTTAGGTTTAAGTAGTTCTAAGTTCTAGGGGACTGATGACTTCAGAAGCTGAGTCCCATAGTGCTCAGAGCCATTTGAACCATTTGAACTATTTTCGTCCGTCTGTTTCTGTGTGTCTGTCTGTCCGTCCGTCCGGATACTACTGAGGGTTACCTGTTTAAAATAAGCGTTTTTAATTACGTGTTAAAACACTGTTTAATACACTTTATAAATAAAACATGGTTTTATTAAATTGTTTTAATCAGTGCTTAAAACAAATTAAAGGGAATTCATTTTTACGTCTTTTTATCTGACTATCGGGAAAACCATACGAAAGGGGGAAGGGGGAGGTGTCCCTCCACAACTCACCAAATTTTACCATGGGGAGGTCCGCCCCCTTTTTTTAAAAAAAATCTCATTTTGTTCGTTTTTGTTCGTTGTATCTGCTCGGGGCGGACGTCGCAAGACACCCGTTTCAGTTTGTGGGTGACACATGGGTCATTTGAAAGAGCATCAATCACTACTAACCACAGTGTCCGCCCCCGGTAGCTGAGTGGTCAGCGCGACAGAATGTAAATCCTTAGGGCCCGAGTTCGATTCCCGGCTGGGTCGCAGATTTTCTCCGCTCAGGGACTGGGTGTTGTGTTATCCTCATCATCATCATTTCATCCCCATCGACGCGCAAGTCGTCGCAGTGGCGTCAAATCGAAAGACTTGCACCCGGCGAACGGTCTACCCGACGGGAGGCCCTAATCACACGACATTTCATTTCATTTCACCATGGGGAGAGGGGAGGAGTCCAAATTTTAATGCATATCCCGCATGTAATTAATGAATGTCCCCCTACTTGTTAGGTGGAATAAACGTACTAACTACTAATTCGAAGGTTCTTCAATCTGAGAAAAGGCTAATTTGTCAACTGAGTTCGACAAGAACCTAACGGGTAATTGATCTTTTTTCTGTGGATAACTTAGTAATTTTTCCCCTGCACTCTAACTCGATGCTATGAAGACGGTGGAATAATCCCTAAAACTCATACGAAGAAATACAAAAAACTCTGGAAACACAAATTTAAAGTATCTACTATGTAAACGAAGTTGATTGCATATTAGTTTTTGTTTCTGACAAAGCTCACCTGTCTGTATTGTTTTCAGGAAAAAATAACTTTTTGACTTATGGAAATAGCCACACACTTAAATCAGAATGTATGATTGCATTTTACAATAATTATGAACCGTTCCATTTTTTTCAGTAATTCTTCGGATTTTTCATTGACATGTGGGCCTAGGTTTAGCATCGTATCCGATTGTTATGACTAATTTTTACGCTTGTTCGTGGGTGGTACTGAAATATTAAGGTCCCGTTCCTTTCCTGTGTCTGTCGCGTGGACGACTGTGATAATATAACCGGCGGTGGAAATTTCGTCCTCGATCAGAGCTGGAAGTCGCTACCTTGAGGCCGAACGCCACCACACTTGTGTGCTTTAGCGACATTTGCAATGAACGCTGGTAAATATTAGCGTACTGGGTGGTAATCCATGAAATTTGTGGGCTGGCGGCTTACGAGCAGCAGCCAGTAGAATAATTTGCTACACGTTTACGTAGGCGTCACGTAACGAACACTTTATTGGTATCAACAACTGGCAAATATTACTTCCTTGAAACTGCAAGCAAATTACGTTTTTACGATAAAAGAATTTTACAGGCGACTTTCATTTCTACGTTTTATGGACGTTGGCGAAACTACCTTCGTCTGGTATAACACTTGTTATTTGCAATCGAAATGCAAGCGAAGCTGCTTCAGTGAACAGCAGAGGGTCATAACACTCGTATGTTTTGCGAGGACAGTTTACGATTCTCATTAGTTAATGCACTGCGAAAAAGAAAGAGTCCGCGCAAAGCTAAAATATAGTGCTGGATAGAAAAAGAGCTATCTCTCATACAAAAATAATACTCGCAATAACATGCAGACTATTTTTAGGCTATGATCTTACCGTTAACTGAACGCTTCCTTTCTAGTTACCGATCTGTCTGAAACAGGTCTAGTAATGTTGACGTGGCAGCGTCTTAGTCTCCATTACAAACACTTTGACTTATTTTTCGCCTGAATTCTCGCTTTCTCCTAGACTTATGCAGGGTGTTACAATA
The DNA here is from genome assembly GCF_023864275.1 of Schistocerca cancellata. Taxonomy (NCBI): domain Eukaryota; kingdom Metazoa; phylum Arthropoda; class Insecta; order Orthoptera; family Acrididae; genus Schistocerca; species Schistocerca cancellata. Next base: position 262,275,061 of record NC_064629.1, on the reverse strand, counting down.
AAAAGTGTTGAATATCTTAAGAGGTGGCTATACTAATCGAAATAATCAGAAGAAACAATTCCAGCAACCCCGCTACGGAAAACCGTACCGTCGGATATGTGAACGTTTGTTCATAGGAGAGGCTTGACGTGATGCTCATTCATGACACAGGAGGCAGCCAATCAACGTAACGTCCATCCATAGTAATGCATCTGTCTACCCTTCGACCTAATGAACTGCGCATTTTTGAAGTACATTAGTTGTTTATGAAGTACCGCTCAGACAAGAGGATGACTCACGCATCTCGCTTCTGCCAAATGTCGTTCATTGGTTGCAAAATTTACGTCCACTAAATGTGGCAAACGTTCCCCCATCTCAATCGTGCGGAATGAGTGAGGCCTTCTACTATTTAAACTTTAGGGTACCGGAGACCTTGTGTCCAGAAGATGCTGGGGAATTCGGCCAAACAGCTCATCTATCACTTGGATATTTTTTAACGTAGAGACTATTGCCTCGTAGGAAACTTCAGCTTGCTGAACCATAGCAGAAACCAGTATCTGTAATATCACTGTGGCTAACAAGTAGTGGAAAAGAGAATAGGAAATATACTGAATAATTCACACGTACCACGTTTACAGTACCGGAAAACACAAAAGTGGAACCATCTGCGTGTGTATGTAAGACACCACGATACATGTCCAGAGTTATAATGGAATTACTGTACAATGACACGCACTAACGAGAATGAAATAACAGCACAACAGAAACTGAACTGCGCAACTGACTGCAAAGTGCCTAATGCTCAGATAATTTGTACTTGTATTGCTATGATAGAAAATGACATCTCTTGACCCAGTTAACGAAGAGAAGAAAACGACTGTGCTCATACCAACATCTAAAATTCTTTGAACCCCTCCTATCAACAAGCGTTCAGTTCTCAGAGAGAATACATTGCTAGATCTACGTGTAATGGACCTGTTTTAAATTTTTCTATAAGTACTTCCACCTCTCATAATATTCTACATGATTTTTAACATCATTTGTTAACACACGAGCATAGAATTAGGGACACTTACACTATCTGATGAAAATTAGCAGACATTAATATGGGATGTGTCCACCCTTCGCCTTTGTGGGGACACTTTCAGTGAGGTGTCTGAATGTCTGTGGGGCAATGGCAACCCGTTCTTTCTCAAGATCTGAAACCAGGGAAGACCGTGATGTTTGGCAATGGGGTCTGGACCGAAGTCGAAATTCTAACTCATCCCAACGCTGTTCCACTGGGTTCAGGTCAGGATCCTGGGCAGGCTAGTCCATTACAGGAATGTTATTGTCCACAAACCTTTGCCTAGCAGATTCTGCTTTATCATAGGGTACACACTGAGCACACCCAACAGTACGAAATGATAAAAGAGAAGCACTAGTGCACCATATGAGCTATCAAATCAGTGAAGGAAAGAAGACACTATCTGACACCGCGTAAGGACTGCACGTTCGTGCCACCAAGATCAAGATGTCCCGTGAAGAACAAAACTGAGTGACAGTCAGAGGCGGGTTATCCATACGACACAGAAAGTCGAAGTCATCTGCGACGACATCCTTGATGAACACAGTCTAATAATGCTTGATGAAACTAAAATATTGTCCCACTCATATTGGGATTCTGTTATTAAAGAAGCACGAGACATTAGAAGGTGAGAGAAAAACTTCAGCCGAGACAGCTGGTGCATGGATGAGAGCTCTCGACGCTGGCGAGTCACAGGGAAAAGAACTGCATCGGTTACGTTCCTACGAAAGCGCTGGAGCCATCAGTCTTGTGACAGCCAGAGCGAGAGCACCAGCAGCAGCGAGTACTGTTTGTATAAAGCGTTTATTTTGCATTTTGTTTACGACCTTCCACTAAGGAAGGGATTCTATTTGTGTTTATCTGCTCTGCATAGTAACTAACAGTTCTTGATAAAACTTTACGCAGTTTTCGTGTTAGATTTCTTAGTGTTTTCTTGATCGTTTAGAACAGAAAGCGCCCTAAAACCGTCTTTTGTTTGTTTCGCGGCCGTTAGCCACTAGTCACTTGAATCAGCAGTTGTCTTGTGACAGCCAGAGCGAGAGCACCAGCAGCAGCGAGTACTGTTTGTATAAAGCGTTTATTTTGCATTTTGTTTACGACCTTCCACTAAGGAAGGGATTCTATTTGTGTTTATCTGCTCTGCATAGTAACTAACAGTTCTTGATAAAACTTTACGTAGTTTTCGTGTTAGATTTCTTAGTGTTTTCTTGATCGTTTAGAACAGAAAGCGCCCTAAAACCGTCTTTGTTTGTTTCGCGGCCGTTAGCCACTAGTCACTTGAATCAGCAGTTGTCTTGTGACAGCCAGAGCGAGAGCACCAGCAGCAGCGAGTACTGTTTGTATAAAGCGTTTTTGTACTTATTTGCTGCGCTTAGCTATTAAATAGTTTTTCTGGGAAAACCTAGCGTAGTTTTCGCGTCTCGTATTTCAGTGAGTGTTTCTTGATTATCAGAGTAGCTCATTAGAAGATTATCTTGGGAATTTGTCACCGTATAGGGTAGGGTAAACATAGTCATGTGTAGGGACTGTGGTTGTTGTGAGCGGACGCAAGGAGAATTGGCCACTCTTCGGGGGCAGGTGGAGGCTTTGTCTGTTAGGCTCATCGAGCTCGAGGCGCAGGCGTCGGCTCGTAGTGGCGTTGGGGCAACTGTGGTGAGACCTATGCCTACTTCGGTGGCCTTGGAATCACATGGAACCCCTGATGTCGCTGCGTCTTCCGGCAGTGAGCATCTTACCGGTCAGCCATCACTCCAGGGTGAATGGCGGACAGTGGTGGGCTCGCGCGTGCCTGGCCGAAAGGCGAAGGTGGGATCTGGCCGCGTGGCAGCTGCCTTACCCCTTTCCAACAGGTACGGGGTGCTTCCTAGTGGTGATGACATCGTTTCCGAGCCACCACAGGATGCCTCGCCTGTTGGGCCAGTGGCCGATTCTCCGGCAAGGTCCCGACAGTCACAGAGGGCGGGCCTATTAGTTATAGGGAGCTCCAACGTTAGGCGGGTTATGGAGCCCCTCAGGAAAATAGCGGGTAGGTCGGGGAAGAATGCCAGTGTGCACTCGGTGTGCTTGCCGGGGGGTCTCGTCCGTAATGTGGAGGAGGCCCTTCCGGCAGCTATTGAACGCACTGGGTGTGACCGGCTGCAGATAGTAGCACATGTCGGAACGAATGACGCCTGCCGCTTGGGTTCTGAGGCCATCCTTGGTTCCTTCCGGCGGCTGGCTGATTTGGTGAAGACAACCAGCATCGCACGCGGAGTGCAAGCTGAGCTTAATATCTGCAGCATAGTGCCCAGAGTCGATCGCGGTCCTCTGGTTTGGAGCCGTGTGGAGGGTCTAAACCAGAGGCTCAGACGACTCTGCGACTATAATGGTTGCAAATTCATCGACCTCCGTTATTGGGTGGAGAACTGTAGGGCCCCCCTAGACAGGTCAGGCGTGCACTACACACCGGAAGCAGCTACTAGGGTAGCAGAGTACGTGTGGCGTGCACACGGGGGTTTTTTAGGTTAGAGGGACCCCCCCTTGGGCGAAACGATAAAATACCTGACGGCTTACCAGAGAGGACATTATCATCGTTGATAAAGAACGTCCGTCCTCAGAGACCAAAAACAGGAAAAGTTAACGTAATATTGGTAAACTGCAGGAGTATCCAGGGCAAGGTTCCTGAATTAGTATCTCTTATTGAAGGAAATAGTGCGCATATAGTATTAGGAACGGAAAGTTGGTTAAAACCGGAAGTGAACAGTAACGAAATCCTAGACACAGAATGGAATATATACCGCAAGGATAGGATAAACGCCAATGGTGGAGGAGTATTTATAGCAGTAAAGAATTCAATAATATCCAGTGAAGTTATTAGCGAATGCGAATGTGAAATAATCTGGGTTAAGCTAAGTATCAAAGGTGGGTCAGATATGATAGTCGGATGCTTCTATAGACCACCTGCATCAGCAACCGTAGTAGTTGAGCGCCTCAGAGAGAACCTGCAGAACGTCGTGAAGAAGTTTCGTGATCATACTATTGTAATAGGGAGAGACTTCAATCTACCAGGTATAGAATGGGATAGTCACACAATCAGAACTGGAGCCAGGGACAGAGACTCTTGTGACATTATCCTGACTGCCTTGTCCGAGAATTACTTCGAGCAGATAGTTAGAGAACCAACTCGTGAAGCTAACGTTTTAGACCTCATAGCAACAAATAGACCGGAACTTTTCGACTCCGTGAATGTAGAAGAGGGTATCAGTGATCATAAGTCAGTGGTTGCATCAATGACTACAAGTGTAATAAGAAATGCCAAGAAAGGAAGGAAAATATATTTGCTTAACAAGAGTGATAGGGCACAAATCGCAGAATATCTGATTGACCACCATCAAACGTTCATTTCTGAGGAAGAGGATGTGGAACAAAAATGGAAAAAATTCAGAAACATCGTCCAGTACGCCTTAGATAAGTTCGTACCGACTAAGGTCCAAAGCGAGGGGAAAGATCCACCGTGGTATAACAATCATGTACGAAAGGTACTACGGAAACAAAGAAAGCTTCATCATAGGTTTAAGAGTAGTCGAATCATAGCTGATAAGGAAAAGCTGAACGAAGCGAAAAAGAGCGTAAAGAGAGCAATGAGAGAAGCATTCAACGAATTCGAACATAAAACATTGGCAAACAATCTAAACAAGAACCCTAAAAAGTTTTGGTCATATGTAAAATCGGTAAGCGGATCTAAATCCCCTATTCAGTCACTCGTTGACCACGATGGCACCGAAACAGAGGACGACCGAAGAAAGGCAGAAATACTGAATTCAGTGTTCCGAAACTGTTTCACTGCGGAAAATCGTAACACGGTCCCTGACTTCAGCCGTCGCACGGACGCCAAAATGGAAAATATTGAAATAAACGATATCGGAATTGAAAAACAACTGCTATCACTTAGTAGCGGAAAAGCATCCGGACCAGACGAGATACCCTTAAGATTCTACAGTGATTATGCTAAAGAACTTGCCCCCTTTCTATCAGCAATTTATCGTAGATCGCTGGAAGAACGTAAAGTACCTAGCGACTGGAAGAAAGCGCAGGTCGTTCCCATTTTCAAGAAGGGTCATAAATCAGATGCGAATAATTATAGGCCTATTTCGCTTACGTCAATCTGTTGTAGAATAATGGAACATGTTTTGTGTTCTCGTATTATGACGTTCTTAGATAATACAAATCTCCTTCATCATAACCAACATGGATTCCGCAAACAGAGATCATGTGAAACTCAGCTCGCCCTATTTGCCCAAGAAATTCACAGTGCCGTAGACACTGGCGAGCAGATTGATGCCGTATTCCTGGACTTCAGGAAGGCATTTGATACGGTTCCGCACTTACGTTTAGTGAAAAAAATACGAGCTTACGGAATATCGGACCAGGTTTGTGATTGGATCCAGGATTTCCTAGAAGAAAGAACACAACATGTCATTCTTAACGGTTCAAAATCTGCAGATGTAGAGGTAATTTCGGGAGTACCGCAAGGAAGCGTGATAGGACCTTTATTGTTTACAATATACATAAATGACTTAGTTGACAACATCGGTAGCTCCGTGAGGCTATTTGCAGATGACACGGTTGTCTACAAGAAAGTAGCAACATCAGAAGACTCGTACTTACTCCAGGAAGACCTGCAGAGGATTAATGCATGGTGCGACAGCTGGCAGCTTTCCCTAAACGTAGATAAATGTAATATAATGCGCATACATAGGGGCAGAAATCCATTCCAGTACGATTATGCCATAGGTGGTAAATCATTGGAAGCGGTAACGACCGTAAAATACTTAGGAGTTACTATCCGGAGCGATCTGAAGTGGAATGATCACATAAAACAAATAGTGGGAAAAGCAGGCGCCAGGTTGAGATTCATAGGAAGAATTCTAAGAAAATGTGACTCATCGACGAAAGAAGTAGCTTACAAAACGCTTGTTCGTCCGATTCTTGAGTATTGCTCATCAGTATGGGACCCTTACCAGGTTGGATTAATAGAAGAGATAGACATGATCCAGCGAAAAGCAGCGCGATTCGTCATGGGGACATTTAGTCAGCGCGAGAGCGTTACGGAGATGCTGAACAAGCTCCAGTGGCGGACACTTCAAGAAAGGCGTTACGCAATACGGAGAGGTTTATTATCGAAATTACGAGAGAGCACATTCCGGGAAGAGATGGGCAACATATTACTACCGCCCACATATATCTCGCGTAATGATCACAACGAAAAGATCCGAGAAATTAGAGCAAATACGGAGACTTGCAAGCAGTCGTTCTTCCCACGCACAATTCGTGAATGGAACAGGGAAGGGGGGATCAGATAGTGGTACAATAAGTACCCTCCGCCACACACCGTAAGGTGGCTCGCGGAGTATAGATGTAGATGTAGATCAGTGCCGACATAGACGCAAGCTCCGGTAACAGGACGCAATGACGACGTACTCCGGCCTATCATACGCCGCCCATATACAGATGGTGGAGACTAACCTCGAAAGTTTTACTTAGATTTGACGCGGGGCAAGGAAATAAGGACCCGAGCTGTCAGAGATACGGGTAGCGGGGGCTATGTGGAGGGGATTGGGCATTTTTTTAGGCTAGAGGCTCTCGGGAGACTACAGAAAGTGCGTCAGTATAAAAGAGTGCGTGGAATACACAGGAAGAGGGTATTGTAGTTGTAAACTGTAGCTGTGTTGGGAAAGAACAAGAGCTCCAAAAGCTAACAGGATGCACTGAAGCTCAAATCGCTATAGGTATCGGTAATGAAAGCTAGCTAAAGCCGGAGATAAGTTCAACCGAAATATTTACAAAGGACATAACGATGTTCGGCAGGGATAGATTGAATACAGTTGGTGATGGAGCGTTTATTGCTGTCAGAAGTAGTTTACTTTGTAGTAAAGTTGAAGTAGACAGTTCCTGTCAGTTAGTATGGGTAGAGGTTATACTTGACAACCGGAATAAAATAATAATTGGTGTCTTTTGCCGACCCCCTTGACTCAGATGATACAGTTGCTGAGCAGTTCAACCAAAACTTGAAAGTCATTTCAAATAGATACCCCACTTATACAATTACAGTTGATGGTGACTTAAATTTACCCTCGATCTGTCGGCGAAAATACATGTTTTGAAGTCGGCGGTAGACATAAACATCGTCCAAAATTGTACAGGATTCTTTCTCGGAAAATTATATTAAACCATTAGTTCAAGAGCCTACTCGAAGTGTAAACGGTTGCGAAAACATACTTGACCTGCTAGCAACAAATAGTCCTGAGGAAATACGGAACTTCGTGACAGATACAGGGATTAGTGGCCACAAGGTCGTTGTGGTGAGACTGAATAATGTAACATCCAAATCCATCAAAAATAAACGCAAAGTATATCTATTTACGAAACCAGATTAAAATTCGCTTCACGCCTTCCTAAGAGACAATCTCCACTCCTTTTAATATGACTACTTCAGTGCAGTCCAGATGTGGTTTAAATTCAAAGAAACAGTATCGACGGCATTTGAGAGATATATGCCAAATGAAAGAGATGGTACTGGTCCCCCATGGTTCACAAAACGGGTCAGAACACTATTGCAGAACCAATGAAGAAAGAATGCCAAATTTAAAACAGCGCAAAATCCCCAAGATTGGTGAAGTTTTACAGAAGTTCGAAATTTAGAGCGAACTTAAATGCGAGATGTTTTTAATAGTTTCCTCTACGAAACTCTCTCTCGAAATCTCGCAGAAAATCCAAAGAGATTCTGGTCGTACATAAAATACAACAGTGGCCAGGCGCAATCAATACCTTCAGTGCACAATAGCAGTGGTAATGTTACTGACGACAGTGTCACTAAAGCAGAGTTGCTATACACAGCTCTCAAACATTCCTTCACCAAAGAAGACGAAGTAAATATTCCAGAATTCGAATCGAGAACAAATGCCAACAAAAGTATCTTACATGTAGATATACTCGGTGTAACGAAGCAGCTTAAATCACTTAATAAAGGCAAGGTCTCCCATCCAGCTCGACAGCAGTTAAGTTCCTTTCAGAGTATGCTGATACAATAGCTCCATACTTAGCAGTTATATACGAAGGTCGTTCAGTAAGTAATGCCCCACATTAAAAAAAAGGCATTAATATACATAGACAAACGTCCTTGTTGGTGCTACACATTTGATGTTTGTTCTATGGGCCAGTGAAGTTTCGAACCGTTCTATCAGATGGCAGAGCCGCAGTACAGCGCAAAAATGGCGTCTACAAACGACTCACGTTACAAGCAGCGTGCTCTTATTGAATTTTTGTGTGCAGAAAAAGAAACCGTGGTGAACATCCATGAACGTTCGTGTGCAGTGTATGGCGATGCTGCAGTTGATGGCAGTACATTTGGGCGATGTTAAAAGAAAGTTACACCTTAGGAAATGCAGAAACAGAGCTCCATGATCAGCCACGCTTGGGATGCCCTGTCACAGCCACTGCTCCAGACATTCTGAATCGTACGGATGCCATTATTCATGCCGACCGGCGCATTTTAAGACGACAGTTGGCTCTACAGTTGTCGGCCAGCACTGGAAGTGCGTCTGCAATGATCGAGTATCTCGGATTTTATTACACTTTATCTTTAAATTTTATATGTAAGTAAAATAATACATTTAAAAAATATGATAACATACTACTATATAGATGTCCCACAGTACGTCAGTGCTAAAGGACTTAAACTGAACGTGCTGACTGTACAGTTCTGTTCTGCCTTATGAGCGTGGGTGTCTTCCTACGAGTCAGTTTTGAGTTGCGCTATTTGTTCATTAACAGGTTTCGTGGAACAGGGCGTTTAATTAATAGACGCGTCATAATTTGCTCCTGATTGTCAACATCAAATGAATATGAGGGACTCTAAATAACACTGGAATCTTATATGCCAGACCGCGACAGAGGACGACGATGGTGGCAGCCAAAGCCAATGTCAGACGCCCAGGGCTGGTTTAGGGTTTAAGTAACACATGCGACCGCTTGGTGCGCCAAGCGGAGAGGAGCGGCAGAGGCACCACAGCTGTAAGATTTCTGTACAGAACGTATCACAATTAGTAGCAGCCGACAAGGTGACAGGGGTACCTAAGTGCAATATTTGTATAAGTTAGCGTCACACTTAGTAGCGGAAACTAACACAGTTGAGAGTTTATGTGAAAAATGGGGGGGGGGGGGGGGGGGGGGGGAGTGAGGTTCAAATGGTTCAAATGGCTCTGAGTACTATGGGATCTAACATCTGAGGTCATCAGTCCCCCTAGAACTTAGAACTACTTAAACCTAACTAACCTAAGGACATCACACACATCCATGCCCGAGGCAGGATTCGAACCTGCGACCGTAGCAGTCGCGCGGTTCCAGACTGAAGCGCCTAGAACCGCTCGGCCACCACGACCGGCGGGAAGGGAGGGGGTCACCAAATGATATACATCCTGACAGAGAAAATAGAGCACCCTAAGTATATCATCGGATGTCAATGTAATTTCGACACATACACAGCGTTGATTGGTAGGTAAAATGATTATGGTGACAATTCTCTGTGATAGGCAGAATGGCCACCAGATTGTGTTAGTGCAGTTTGTGTGTATTGTTGTTACAAAACAGAGGGACAGAATTAGTGCTACCTCACCTGTTGATTAATAGTAACCATCGATATTTCTTATTTTGGTTATCTTTGGTTGTGTTGGCACTTGTTCTGTGTGTGGTGTCTTCCTTGTTTCTCCTCTATGAACCGAGGTATTAAATTTGCTTGTACATTTTTGCTTCCTTGCATTTGTGCCTTGAGAATGGCAGGGTGTGCTCCTGTCGAAATATCGGCGGTGTTCGACGACGTCACCCGGCAGCAAACCCATAAGTTATTTAAATGACTATAGTCAAAATATTTTCATTCTCTTTTTTCTACCTCAAGCCTATCCATCACTCTGCAATATTTCCCTAATAACTCTTTTTTATATGCTTTAAATTCAGGTTGTATTGCATGCAAACCAGTTGAAGCACTAATAGAACTAGATATGCCATCTGCAAACTCAGCGAGCTTGATATTCCTGTTTATGCGAGTAATACACTAGCTGACTCAGGTATAGCACACATACATGCAATTCTGAACTTCGCTAACTTCTCCTCCTCATCGTGAACTTTATTTTCCAATGCATAGTTGTTAATGACACTGAAGAGGGGTTTAACATACGTTCATTATAGATTGTGTCTGTCCGTGGCTATCCATATCACAGTATAGAAGCTATTCTGGTTCACAAAACTTGAACATTTTAAATAATGCGCTGTGTTGGAACTTGAGATGTTAACTACATCGTATCATCTACAAACATGTCGATGATGGGTGCACTGTCGCTGCCGAATATACACGTGTCTCGAGATAATGATTTGTAGCTGGCTGCCATGCAATCTTTGACGCATTTCAGCTTGCTGCACAGTTGATCCCACCCCATATTACTGAACTGTACCTTTGTACCCCGTTGGAAGTTCTCTATTTATGCTGTAACTTCGTAGTCTATGTTAGGTGCTAAACCAACATTAACAAGCTTCGATTCATTGGCGATCAATTGATAAGTATTGTTGAACAGCGGTATTTTGGAATGACTTAGCGGAGGCTCAACAAGTGTGGCAGACATTGGATATAGTGGTAACTCAAAGCTTGGAAACAATTTTATGTTCTGCTCTGATACATATCAGGCACTGCATCAGTCAGTTTGTCTGCGTGCTGACTTTCTAGTGCTGGTGGTCGATATAATGGAAACTCAAAGTTTGGAAACAGTTCTGCATGTTGACTTTATTTTCACTCCAGTATGTCGGGAGCTGCATCATGGATTGTGGTTGTGTGGTGAATTGTTTTTTCTTCTTCTTTCTACTGCTGCTCAGATGTATCATGCACTGCATTGTCTATATCAGGTAGCTGTTGTGCTGAGAGAAAAATAAAAGAAAACCATGAAAAGACACATACACATACATACATAATAAATAGCAATAATAAGTACTGAGAGAGAGGAATGGGTATTAACTGACATCAAGCTGTGTGAATCATTTTTTTCTGTCGGGACGTGGTAGATCTCTGATGACACTTCATGATGATGATCAGCTTTTCACTATGATGTATAAAGCACAAGTCATAAGTCCGTTTGATGATTAGGAGGCCTAGCACTCATACACCCAGAGTAGCCATCTTGAATCGCCATATCGCCATTTTGTATTCTGAAATAATTGATGATGTCCTCAATCGCCATCATGGATTACCATCTTGGATATTACACTTAGTAACGATCTTGGATCCTACACTTAACACGAACGACATTCTTCAATTGTGACTTCACAGAATAACCCAGTAGGATATTGGAAATCGGAGAATTATGCAGACTGCACCAGCTATGGAATGTTTGTATTATATAAACAGATCCTACAACTGTAGAACTGGATGATGTCTAGGAAAATCCATTGGGCTAGATCTGTGTTGGTGCAAAGAGGTCTTTGGTAACAGCAATGGAACCTTGTGAAAGCTATTATATTACATATACTAATTGCCTCCACATCGGTACAACTAGGTTGTCAGTGACGCAGAACTTGTACTGTCCTATTGTGTTGGGTCTGTGGTCTGCGCTAAAGCTCTCATGGAAGACTACTCTTGAGGTGTTCAGTGAATTTTTCTGTAACATAATGGTGTATTGGGTAATTTGTTACAATTTTCATTGTATCATGAGGTCTTGTGCTACAACTTCACTGCAACATAGAGTCCTTTATCATACATTTCACTGTAATGTGGAGAAATTTGTTAAAATTTTTTCTGTTAACATGGGGCAGTTTGTTACAATTTCACTATTACATAGGCCAATTTGTACAGTTTTTGTTGCAACACGGGGAATTTCGGTACAGTTTCACTGGATCAAATGGCGCTGAGCACTATGGGACTTAACTGCTGAGGTCATCAGTCCCCTAGAACTTAGAACTACTTAAACCTAACTAACCTAAGGACATCACGCACTTCCATGACCGAGGCAGGATTCGAACCTGCGACCGTAGCGGTCGCGCGGTTCCAGACTGCAGCGCACTGGATCATGTACATATATGGTGTGAAATGTTATATAGCTTCGACTGATCAACAAGCAAATTGTTCAGTTTCCCACTTCACATAAAATATTCAAAGTTCAAACTCCGTCCGAAATATTACAGAGTAGCCTTCACAAAATCAAACTTCCCACGACCTTGAATAACGACCAGACGACTATCAGAAAAATTTCAAAGTATAAATTCAGTCGAACATATTTCAGTATCCCACAACCCAGCAAACTTTGAGAGTTCCATCACGTCCGCACACATGATCATTTCACAGCCCATCTCCAGACACTCACAACGTTAGCTGGCAAAAAGAGTTCCCACACAAGGGCCCTTGTTGAAGGAATCATACCGACATTGTCAGAAATGATTTGGAAATGCTGTGGAAACGTGTAACACTGGCAAAAAATCCCTCGCTAACAAACAGAAGTCGCAATACCCCACCTATTGAATATGACCACAGAACCCTTTTGCGTATTGGTCATTTCATGTGACTAGCTATGGTACTTGTCGGTGTAAGACTTCTACGCTACTTCTGTCACGCTACAAACAATGATCTTAGCGAATGGCTACGTCAATCGATTCAGGTATTGCTTTTAGGTTGGGTAAAATGTGATCCAAACTGCTGGAAGACCTTTGCAATCGAGTGACTGAAATCCTGAAGAGTACATCTTGATCTCAATGGTTCTACTGTCCTAATCTTGATAATACCGTTCATGTACTCTTGCGAGGCCTATGTGTAAAGCAACTACGTTCTTCTTATGATGACAAAATTAACTGATTTTGTTATAAAATCGCCAATTTCAGCACAAAGTTGACCGATTTCAAGGTAAAATTCAATGACTGCGCCACGAATTTCATTGATTTCGACTCTGAATTGCTTCAATGTCTTCCATTATTTTGACTGTGTCATTAGGACGTCCATCATGTTGTATAGTAGATGTAGAAATTGCTGTATTACAAACAACATTTTTGGGAAATTTCATTAAAAATACATTAACAACCCGATACACAACAGCACTCCTTTTCAAAATTTCCTCTTGTCTTAGCTACTACAGACTTTTAGGTAACTATACAGAGGTGTAGCACATCTGGCCGTCTTTGGTACGATACAGAAGAATGCGTATACGGCAGAGCGCATACATCATCCAGTCATGTGGCGCCTCCAGTTCCCATTAGAGATGGGCAAAACTGTTCTTTTCAGAGATTGGATCAGAACTGTTCACTCCCTGAAATGAATTAGCTCTTTTTCATGACTCACCACTCATTTACAATAGAAAATAAATGGAAGGCACATTGCCCTTTAAACTTGGTTTATTCCAGTACTATACCTGTATTTTGATCTTATTTGATCCTATTTTGAAGTAACACAGATAATGAGTAAGAATTTTGTATTGTTTATTGAAATTTCCACGATATGACAAAGTTTTTGATTATTGATTTATTTTGCACTATCATGGTTTTTTGGGTGATCGGAAAATGTTGTAACTTGAGATTTACATTAACAATATATTTGGCTATAATGTATTAAAATTTCATTAACCTCATACAAATACATCGCAAGCCATATATTTTTAAAGTGAACGTTTCCTTCCGAAGACGCCTAAAATCGCAAAATCCGTACCAGAATAAGAAAAAAAAATATAAATTTGACTGTAAAACGAAAGTGCTGCATATAGCCTTACGCAGAATAAAACAAGGAAAATATTGGTGTATCACATTTTGCGATACGTTTATCGGTTCGCTCGTAATTAAAGCGTAAATTCGAGTGTCCATAATAAAAATCCTATAGTAACAGGAGTCATCAGGAACCTAATCTAATCAGTTTAAACAAATAAAAATAAAATAAAAACAATTGATGCATACATAACATAATAATGTAAATTACATAGCGGTATTACTATGAAGAACAATATCCAGTAGAGACGAACTCCGATGCAGAGGTGCTGAGTCGAGCAGGTCGAGCCGCGAGCTGTATTACTGCATGAGCTGAGACCGCAGAGACCAGAGGGACACCTGAGTCGCTTTGCTCAACGCTCTGGCTAGAGTCGAGACGGTGGGGCGAGCGTCGAGCGGGCGAGTTCCGAGGGTGGGGAGAGCGGTGAACTCACCCAATCCGAGACAAATCGTCCGTTCCCTTGCGAGCAGGTTGTTGCAAGTAGTTCCTATGTTATCCGCTAGGTGGCTCTCTGTCCTGTTGCTCGCATCAACTGCCCAGAGGGCAGGACGTGCGACTGAAACGATCGCCGACAGAGTGCGATGCGAAGTTAAGCTGCGCCAGACACTGCAGGCGGCAGACGACGCACAGAGATGACACGGCATATGTGAAACACAAAATGGGGCACTGCACAATGCAGGCAGCCAAGGTAGAAGCAGGGCAGAGGCCGGCGCTGGCTGTGTTGTGTGGTGTGCACTGTGCTCTGACCAGCAGAGGCGCTGCTGATATGCTCCGTCTCTCTCTCTCTCTCTCTCTCTCTCTCTCTCTCTCTGCCGTGGGAAAAGTTTGGAGCTACCGTTCTTTTTTTCTGAATCACTGATTGTTCACTCCTTTGAAAGATTCAACTCTATGAATTAGTTCAAGAGCGGATGCCCCATCTCTAGTTCCCACACTTGCATGGAGCAGACCTCTGCTGCAGTAATGACGCATGACATAACCGCATGAACTGCCGTTAGGTCTCTCGCTACACTATAGGGTATAGTGTTCATATTCTATTCACAACTTAGGGTTGTGCACTCTAGTAAGACAGCTGGCCATTGGGTAGCCCTGCGCAGCTGCACAGTTGTCTAGACCTGGCCTGATGATGCACACACCTGCAGAATATACTTACAAACGAGCCGAGTGCTTTGTGCACTGCTGGACTGCTGTATTCATCTCCAGTCTGACATATGCTGAGGGAATCTTGTCTTTTGCACTGTCGATAGTTGTTCATCATGAGATGTCTCGAGCAAATATGTTGCTGAGCTTTACTTTCACAAAAATTTAATTCTTTTAGACATCTGTATTCGTACTATTTTGAAAGCCACGCATCGACTTGTCTCGAGGAACCTCTTGTGCGTGAGGCCACAAAAGGCCAATATTGTTTATGGCATTCGACGCTGCTGCATGGGATTAGCCGAGCGGTCTAAGGCGCTGCAGTTGTGGACTGTGCGGCTGGTCCCGGCGGAGGTTCGAGTCCTCCCTCGGGCATGGGTGTGTGTGTTTGTCCTTAGGATAAGTTAGGTTAAGTAGTGTGTAAGCTTAGGGACTGATGACCTTAGCAGTTAAGTCCCATAAGATTTCACACACATTTGAACATTCGACGCCCCACATATTGTCTAACATGTCCACCACAATATTGGCTACTAGTAGCAACAGGGGCGGGACCGGCGGTATCCAATGCTGAACTGTTTAGCTGACGAGTAAGTCACAACAGCGCTACAGCGTTGGTGGTGTTGATGCAAAGCAAAGCAACGGCAACGATAAACAAAGCAAACATTGCACTATATTTACAAGAACAGTTGACACTTCATCAGAAAGGAACCCAAGGAAGAAGTGGCAGAGGAAATATTGGCGTTTCTGGAAGATGAGTCACTGGAATGTGTGGTGTCATATACGCTCGACTGTGCGGACAATGTACACGACGAGTACAATGATGACGACACGTGCTTAACAGATGACAGTGATAATGAAACAGGTGTTCAGCCATGTAGTTCATCATCCTTGTCGGACAGGGAGCCACAAATTCCACCTCCAGCGAAATTTAGTAAAGCCCAATAGTTGTCCAAGGAGCAGGTACTAAATATAATTATGTACACAGAAGATCATCGCAGCATAGTAAGATTTCGGATAAGTCTATAGCAATATGATCATCTAGTGCATAAGAAAAACTACGGATATTCAAGGAAGGACAAGGTGCACTTGTTCCAAAACTGGTGTTCGCGCATTTCAAGTATGCTCGCTACAATTTGCAAAACGTGCATGGTAGTGGGCTACTACTTTATGCAAATCAGATTGCGCGTAACATAGAATACAGTGATTTCAAGAGAAACAGTGGATAGTTGCATAATTTCAAACAGTGCTACAGAATTGGTAGACGTAAGATAACGAAATGTCAAACAAAGCGTCGACTTGACGATGCACATGAAACTACGGAATTGGCCTGAAAAATTGTAGATGAGGTAAACAAACTTATCCCATCGTTTAGTAAGGAGTTTATTTTCAACTCCGACCAATCGGGGTTTGAAGAGGAAATGCATTTGAAAGGAACTCTCGAAACTAGGGGTACCAAGAGAGTTGTATCAAGACGAACTAACATCAATGCCTTAATGCATTTGTAGACAGTTATGCCTACTGTTAATCTGGATGGTAAACTGGCTGGAAAGTTCTTTCTTGTGCTGCGAGAAGTTGGTGATGTTCTGCTCCCTACGATTCTTTCTCGTGTGCGTTATCTTGCAAGGACAATAGGGAATATTTACGTTCACAGCAAGAAAGAGTGTGAAAATGGACGTAAGAGAACTACAACTTTGGTACGAGCACTGCTTTTGGCCAACAGGTGTTCAAAATAACTTGCTTTTGCTTGATTCCTGGTCTGCGTATAAAAATCACAGTCATTTATAGCAAACTACCCCTCCTGAAAAGCGTGTGACATTGCAATTCATACCACCTGGAACCAATGGACAAATTTAACCTCTGGATGTTTGTTTTTCCGTGCCTATAAAACTTATTATCCCATTATCTGAAGTTATGTCTTAAGGGATAGCCAGTTTTACGATAAGCTCCACAACAGATTGTTTTGCATTCGGTTGCATGCTATCATATTCCATCAGTTCTCTTCACCCCGTTACAGCAATTTGATTTTATATGCTTTCCTTAAGAGTGAATACCTAGCTGAACGTCCTGCACGATTTGTAACTCCAAGGAATTCTCCTTAGATCTTGATACTGCGAACCTCTGTGACCACTATGGCGCGCCATTTTTCATTTGGTGTTCATAGTCCAAATTAATGGTTTGTTTTGAACGTTTATTGAATGTTGACGATGTCCATTTTGTGAAGTGTAATATGTACATCCCATAGAAGGTTGAACTCTGCACTTCCCATTCACTCATTTTCTGTCGCCCTCCTGATGCACACAGGAGTCACTAGCAGCTAATGTGTTCCGTGTCGTAATCATTAACAATTGGGGAGGGAGCATCTCTATGCAGTTCTTTTAAGTGCAACGAGGCAGCTGTTGACTGTGGTGCAACAGGGTGACCCAATCCTATCATTTTAAACTTAGTTTCGAATTCTATACATAGCACAAGTGACCAGACAACCATGAAGGCTGTGCTCATATGCTCAGGTCCAACATCTTGAATTGTGACGTCACATATCTCCAGGTGTACCATCAGACAGTCCGCCCCGATAGGCGAGTGGTCAGTGTGACGGACTGCCGTCCTACGGGCCCGGTTTCGATTCCCGGCTGGGTCGGGGATTTTCTCCGCTCAGGGACTGGGTGTTGTGCTGTCTTCATCATCATTTCATCCCCATCAGGCGCGCAGGTCGCCCAATGTGGCTTCGAATGCAATAAAACCTGCACCAAGGCGGCCGGACTTGCCCTGCAAGGGGCCTCCCTCCCCATGACGTCAAACGCTCATTTCCATTTACCATCAGACAACCATGCAGCTTGCGCTCACATCTCCAGGTCAGCCATCTTGGATTATGTGTGCTTGTATTCACAGATTCGCCATTTTGGACTTGCCAGCAATTTAGACTTAGGGCAACTGCCCTGCTTCCACAGTGATGTCAAATGAGTTCAGGGAAACCCTCTAGCATAGTTGGGCTATTTTGAATTTTCCATCATTTTGTACATAGTGCAATTGTTCTCTGACATCAGAGGGGTGGGATGGGGGAGGCGGAATGGGACGTCTGTCAACAATGCATGATGTCATAGAGTGGGAGGGGGAGGGGAGAGCTCTGGCAAATATACAGGCTATTCTCGAACTGGCATATCCCTACTACTGGTATATAATGGGTGTGAACAGCGTCAAATTTTTGAGTGATCACGGCAAAGGACAGAGAAATGATGCATACTCATGTTAGAATCAGCACCTGGTAGAGTTGGAAAGGGACCTCATTGTGGGTCTCCATTTGACCAACTGTTCGAATTGGTCAGTATCCATATTAGTGTGGAATTCAGATGTGACAGTGACCTGATGTTGGACTGCTCAGAAACATGAGGGCAGGCATGCTTGTCTTCAAGTTTGTGGTCGACCACGCATGACTACCACAAAGGAGGATCACTGTATTTTGCACAAAGCACATTGTAACCCCTTCACTTCTGTGCCCGCCATCCGAGAAAAAGTTATGGACTTCCTGCAACATTCTGCCTCATCCAACACCATCGGCTGGAGACTAGCAGCTTCTGGACTAGGGAATTACCATGTCACACATAGGATACCTTTAAGATCACAACGCTGATGGCTGCATTTGGATTGGTGCCATGGCTAGGAAGCACGGACTGCTGATGAAGGGCGTTGCATTGTGCTTAGCGATGAGTTGTTGTTCTGCACTACTGTGGATGACCATCGTTGGCGTGTAGTGTGGCGTTCTGGGGAGGGGTCTCATTTTTCAATGTTTTGGAGAGGCACAGTAGTATTATTCCACACGTCATGGTGTGGGGAGCTATCGGGAATGACTTCAGGTCGCAGCTGATAAAGACTGAGGGAACTCTGCTGGCACAACAGTACATCACGGACATCCTGCGTATTCATGTTTACCTCTCATGTAATAGTATTGCCGTGTGATTTTTCAACACGACAAAGGTCGTCCACACATGGCACATGTCTTTATGAACTGCCTGCGTGATGCAGGGTACTCCCATGGCCAGAAAGGTCCTTAGATCTGTCCACGATAACAAATTTGTGGGAAGAGGTAGGCCGTCAACTCCATCCCAATGCCAGTCTCCCGGATATCGAGGACTATATAGGTCTGTTGTGGGCCAGCTTGCCTCAGGAGAGGATACAACGGCTTTATGACGCCTTTCCGAACCGAATTAATGCATGCATCCGAGCCAGAGATGGTGCAACTTCATACTGATAAGTGGGCTCATACTGTCAAGTTGCCGGCCGCTGTGGCCGAACGGTTATAGGCGCTTCAGTCCGGAACCACGCTGCTGCTACGGTCGCAGGTTCGAATCCTGCCTCGGGCTTGGATGTGTGTGATGTCCTTGGGTTAGTTACGTTTAAGTAGTTCTAAGTCTACGGGACAGATGTTGAGTCCCATAGTGCTTAGAGCCATTTGAACAATTTGCACTGTCAAGTTCTCTGTCAATTTGGCCTGAGGACGTAATCACTGAAGTAACATTACATACTCTCTCAATCCGCGAAGTTTTATTCGTTTCCTCCTCCCCTTCCGGGGCGCTTCACTTTTTTCTCAGGCAGCGACTGATTAGCGCTACTGTATGGCGTTAGCAGACGATGCGGGGCAGGGCGCCACGTGAGGTGCTGCTGAACTACTGGTTATTCTTCTTGTTTTACCGTCCACGTTAATCTAATTGCGACTGCGCTACGGAATGAGCACGTAAAATTTCGCTATAAAATCAATTTGTTTGTAACGGAAACAAACTGACGCTTTCCACTGATACTAGGACTCGAATGAGAGACGTAATGAACAATGTGTGTTTCGGCTGACTGCAGGTACACATTGCGAAAACTAAATTACAAATATCTGCTGAAACACCGGAAAAAATGTGCTTGACGTCTCCTAGGAGAGACACCCCGTATACAGGGTGGACAAAACACAACTGTCCCGGAAAATATTTACAATAAGACTGACGCCTTTGTTAATGAAAGTCAATGACCACCGTTGATTTCTAAGCAGCGCTGTACTCGATTTAACAAAATGTGAGACACATGTATCAGCTCTGCCTGAGAGATAGCAGTAGCAGCGTTTTCAGTGTTCTGCTGGAGCTCTCCCATTGTGTGGGAATCATTGAGTACACTTGACCTTTCACATGCCCAACAGGTAAAAATCAGCCTCTGCTGATTGCTCTCTCCTCACCGAATCACCCATGCACTCTTGACAAGGATGCCAAGGCGGTGTGCGCTGTTGCTCCATCTTGCTGGAAATATCCGTACAGTCGTTCGTCTTCTGTGAGAGTTAAACATTTTCTGGACGCACCAGTTACTATTAACAGTTTGGTGAAAGGATCGTGTTACGATGCGAACCCCAGACGTTATGCTCAAAACACCAACCTTGAGATTATGCAACGACTCTTCAAACTACTGATGAGGATGTTTTGGTGCATAATGGCACATGTTCTGTGAGTTCACATACCCTGTCAGGCTGAACCAGGCCTCATCTGAAGAAATGATGAACTGAAGATCCGGAAGTCCTGATTCCATTTCATTCAGAAACCACCGGCAGCTCTCAAAACGTGAAAGCTCTTCCGCACATCCTGTTAGCCGAGCGGTCTAGGGCGCTATAGTCATGGACTGTGCGGCTGGTCCCGGCGGAGGTTCGAGTCCTCCCTCGGGCATGGGTGTGTGTGTTTGGCCTTAGGATAATTTAGGTTAAGTAGTATGTAAGCTTAGGGACTGATGACCTTAGCAGTTAAGTCCCATAAGATTTCACACACACTCTTCCGCACATCGTGACTTATGCACAAAGGTAAATTTGTGAGGCTACAGATACAGGACATTTTTGATAATGTTCCGAGACAACGATTTCTTAATTGTCACTTGTACAGGTAAACGGCACTGAGATTTCGTCGGACTTTGTTCTAGTCTTTCGTACACTCGAGTAATGCTTCCTGGTGTTCGAACCCCGTTTAGGATATTTACGGTTTTGTCCGCTACAGAGACCGTACCGCGCTACTTTTCAACTAGGTTTTGCGTTGCAGACGTTGCTGGAGATCTGCCAAAATACTTCCAACCTTAAATTTTTGGGCAGACTGTTTCCCATACCTTTTCCGCGAATTGTGTTTCGCCTTCAAACGTAATGGCTCAAATGGTTCAAATGGCTCTGAGCACTATGGGACTTAACTACTGAGGTCATCAGTCCCCTAGAACTTAGAACTACTTAAACCTAACTAACCTAAGGACATCACACACATCCATGCCCGAGGCAGGATTCGAACCTGCGACAGTTGCGGTCACGCGGCTCCAAACTGACGCGCTTAGAACCGCACGGCCACACCGGCCGGCAAACGTAATGGCACGGTGAAGTATTCGGTACATAGCATCCAGGAGATTTGCTTGCGCAGATATGTAACAGCAGCCGACTGGTGTACTGAAATCTCGGTTATAGCGTTTTCTGTGATGGGCAGTTCTCCTGTTCATTAATAAGGTTCAGTTTCGCATTAGTCTTATAAATATTTTCTGCGCCAGTTTTATTTTGCCCACAATATGTATACAGTATGTAGTACGCGAAAGAACTTGCCCCCCTTCTAACAGCCGTGTACCGCAAGTCTCTAGAGGAACGGAAGGTTCCAAATGATTGGAAAAGAACACAGGTAGTCCCAGTCTTCAACAAGGGTCGTCGAGCAGATGCGCAAAACTATAGACCTATATCTCTGACGTCGATCTGTTGTAGAATTTTAGAGCATCTTTTTTGCTCGAGTATCATGTCGTTTTTGGAAACTCAGAATATACTCTGTAGGAATCAACATGGATTCCGGAAACAGCGATCGTGTGAGACCCAACTCGCTTTATTTGTTCATGAGACCCAGAAAATATTAGATACAGGCTCCCAGGTAGATGCTATTTTCCTTGACTTCCGGAAGGCGTTCGATACAGTTCCGCACTGTCGCCTGATAAACAAAGTAAGAGCCTACGGAATATCAGACCAGCTGTGTGGCTGGATTGATGAGTTTTTAGCAAACAGAACACAGCATGTTGTTATCAATGGAGAGACGTCTACAGACGTTA
Source organism: Schistocerca cancellata (assembly GCF_023864275.1). Taxonomy (NCBI): domain Eukaryota; kingdom Metazoa; phylum Arthropoda; class Insecta; order Orthoptera; family Acrididae; genus Schistocerca; species Schistocerca cancellata. Next base: position 262,253,045 of record NC_064629.1, on the reverse strand, counting down.
AAGTAACCTCTAGCGTGCCACAGGGGAGTGTTATGGGACCATTGGTTTTCACAATATATATAAATGACCTAGTAGATAGTGTCGAAAGTTCCATGCGGCTTTTCGCGGATGATGCTGTAGTATACAGAGAAGTTGCAGCATTAGAAAATTGTAGCGAAATGCAGGAAGATCTGCAGCGGATAGGCACTTGGTGCAGGTTCAAATGGTTCAAATGGCTCTGAGCACTATGGGACTCAACATCTTAGGTCGTAAGTCCCCTAGAACTTAGAACTACTTAAACCTAACTAACCTAAGGACATCACACACACCCATGCCCGAGGCAGGATTCGAACCTGCGACCGTAGCAGTCCCGCGGTTCCGGACTGCAGCGCCAGAACCGCTAGACCACCGCGGCCGGCCTTGGTGCAGGGAGTGGCTACTGACCCTTAATATAGACAAATGTAATGTATTGCGAATACATAGAAAGAAGGATCCATTATTGTATGATTATATGATAGCGGAACAAACACTGGTAGCAGTTACTTCTGTAAAATATCTGGGAGTATGCGTGCGGAACGATTTGAAGTGGAATGATCATATAAAATTAATTGTTGGTAAGGCGGGTACCAGGTTGAGATTCATTGGGAGAGTCTTTAGAAAATGTAGTCCATCAACAAAGGAGGTGGCTTACAAAACACTCGTTCGACCTATACTAGAGTATTGCTCATCAGTGTGGGACAGATCGGGTTGACGGAGGAGATAGAGAAGATCCAAAGAAGAGCGGCGCGTTTCGTCACGAGGTTATTTGGTAACCGTGATAGCGTTACGGAGATGTTTAACAAACTCAAGTGGCAGACTCTGCAAGAGAGGGTGAGTTTCTGGAAGAGGTATCGAGTATATTGCTTCCCCCTACTTATACCTCCCGAGGAGATCACGAATGTAAAATTAGAGAGATTCGAGCGCGCACGGAGGCTTTCAGACAGTCGTTCTTCCCGCGAACCATACGCGACTGGAACAGAAAAGGGAGGTAATGACAGTGGCACGTAAAGTGCCCTCCGCCACACACCGTTGGGTGGCTTGCGGAGTATAAATGTAAATGTAGATGTAGGTGTAGAAGCAGTCTGAAAAGCTTGTACAGGTGTTGCGGGATAGGTTGTGCTGAGAAATAACTTAAGAAAAAAATTCCATACGTTGTGCAGTTTCCAAGTTAATTAGCATTGAAGTTAGCCAGTCGTGCTGTTGCCCCCGCAAATTCAGTTGGCGCCAGATACAGTCAGTGTAAGTTCTTCTCATAGTGTAGATGATAGCGCACGAGACGGCTCAGCTTTTGGCTTGGCTTCGGTCCTAGCTCCACCCCATGTCTAATTTTTGTATCGTTCTCTAGTTGGTTTTAAGAAACCAAACGAAGAACGCGTTTGGCGTCGCCGTGACTGCGGACGCTCTTGATTTTCGCACAGAAGGACCTGATTGGCCAACCTTAATGCTAATTAACTTCGAAACGGTGCAACATATAGAATTTTTTCTTAACAATTACTTCTGAGCACAACCTATCCTGCAAGATCTTTACTAGCTTTCCAGACTATTTCAGACGACTCTGCACATTAAAGTCATTCAAAAAGAAACGATCCCTTAGCTGTAAAGTGAGAACCATGGAAGGGATATTAATCCCATTGCCTACACAAGAAAGTGTGCTTTCTTTAAGAGCACTTGGGCCCAGCCACGCCGCTAGAGAAACAAGGGCCAGCATCCATGTAACTATAAAGGAAGGACGGCACGCGTCGACCGTCCACTGCACTCAGTCGTTCTGACAACGGAGAAGTGGAGGCCTCAAAAGAAGAGCAAAGTGGAGCAGTGCGTTTCGTAACAGTGGAAGGAGTGCGGGGAACGAAATTCTTCAAGGAATGGTACAAGGTGTACAACTTTGCTTCCGCTGTTTTTTCCCCAACATTTGAGGCTTTAATGAAACAAATTGGTTGCACATGTATCATTCAAAGTATTTTCCATCGCTGGCCACTACTTTCTCCCATCTTTCGGGCGGTGTACGAATCTCGCGTCGAAAAAATTGTTCATCTTTTGAAGCGATCCACGAATCGATCCAATTTGTGACTTCTTCATGAGATCGGAAGTGCTGGTCAGCCAGGCCATGCGCCATTGGTCTAAACAGGTGATAGTCAGCGGGAGCAATATCTGGAGAATACGGGGGGTGGGGCAGGGCTTCCCATTTTAACGTTTCCAAGTGCTTTTTGACCTCTTTTGCAACGTGGAGTCGAGCGTTGTCGTGCTGCAAAATCACTTTATCGTGCCTCTCGCTGTATTGCGGCCGTTTGTCTAGTAATGTTCTGCTCAAACACATTAATTGCGTTCGATAACGAGCACCTGTGATTGTTTCACTTGGTTTTAACACCTCGTAGTACACGACGCCGAGCTGGTCCCACGAAATGCAGAGCATGAACTTGGAGCCGTCAATATTCGGTTTGGCCTTCGACGTGGAAGCATGGCCGGGATATCCCCACGATTTTTTACGTTAGGGTTATCGCAATGAACCCATTTTTCGTCACGGTCACAATGCGATGCGGAAATCCCTTCCGTTTTTGCCTCTGAAGCAACTGTTCACAAACACACAAACGCCGGTCAACGTCTCTTGGTTTCAGCTCACACGGGACCCAAGTTCTTTCTTTCTGTATCACGCCCATAGCGTTGAGACGTTTTGAAATTGCTTGCTGTGTCCCTCCCACTAATCGTGCCAATTCTTCTTGAGATTCACGCGAGTCTTCACTCATCAATGTCTCCAATTCTGCATCTTCGGAAACATTCTCTCTTCCACCACTATGCCGGTCTACGACATTAAAATCACCGTTCTTAAAGCGTTGAAACCACTCAGGACACGTTCTTTTACTAATAGCGTGCATTCGACAAGACTCAGTCGCTGTTTTCTTCAGATTGAAACAAAACAGTAACACCTCCCGCAAATGACGAGAATTAGACTCGTAAATTGACATTTCAATCAAGAACAACTTTATGATGCAGACACAAATCGACTAATGTTAGAATGAGGTTATGTTGACCGAGGTCCAAGCTAACTGCCTGACGTCTGCGATCTGTTTCTTTCGATCGCTACTTACCGTTGTCGTCACTTATCGGCAAACGGCGGAAGCAAAGTTGTACACCTTTTACAAAGGCACAAATAACACTATATGTCCGTTGCAAGGGTCAAGGCGTGGCACAACCGATGGAAGGAAGGACGGATGTCGTTGGCCGATGACAGACGATCTGGAACGTCACACCGCATTGCCGATACTATTGTCCAGCAGTGGATGCCCTCATTATTGAAGATCCGCGAGTTACAGAGGCAGCCACTGCCCCAGAGGTCGGATTGAGCGTCAGAATTGCAACGAGCATTCCGTGCTTTCCAGGGGACCAAACAGCGACGTCATCGATCCTGTCGGATGAGGGAAGGATGAGGACGGAAATCAGCCGTGTTACTTCGAGAGAGAATCCCTTCATTTACCTGAAGCGATTTATGGAAATCACGCTAAACCTAAATCAGGATGGCTGGACGGGGTTTGAACGGTTCCTCCCGAAAGCGAGTGCAGTGTGCTAACCACTGCGCCACCTCACAACCACAGGTGGAAGCACAAGCGGCCAAAGACACTGCTAGCTAGGGCATAGCCACATATGGTAAACTAACATACGCAAACAGCGACAAACTTCGGTAAGCCCCTGCATATCAGCAACACTGACTGGCAGCTACCAGCTGCTATTAGAGCCGACCAACAGGCCACAGCAGGGACACCGACGAGCTCGCCCACAGACGCACAAACAATCTGCCTACATTCCCTCACACTGTGCTTCCGGTATATGACCTATCGGACACAAGATCAATAACAAACCTAACTGTTGCAGGTTGCTGACGCTGAACGGGGACTCTGTACAAGCACCCAGCGCCAGCCGCCGAGCAGCACAAACGCACAACGTCAAGGTATCGACATGCATGATACCCACTACTAACAAAGCCTATCCTTGCACGACCTGTCGCAGGCAGCAAGACAACCGCTACTGCTCTTACCACCCGACCTAACTATCGCAGAGGTTTTTTTTCCCTTGGCTCTTGCCTTGGCACTTTTTTCCCTCTGCCCTTCAAACCGCTACCCTTCGTCCGATTTCGACCAATCTATCTCCAGATGAGGGCGTATTAATGGTTAACCCTAACCAGACGTACGCAAATATCGCAGTACCCACATCCTGCGACACCTCACTTTAATGAATACTAACCCTTATGCAGAGATGGCAGTAGACCTTTTGTGTTGCCCATCATGCCGGTGTGGGCGTGGAGGGGCTCCACCTCTTGTAAAAAAAACCTCGCTCGGTCATTTCTCTGTTTTCAGCACTAATGAGTGCAGCAGCGGACAGTCAATGCGTGCTCGTGCTCGCTCTATCGTCATATAGGTCTTGTGCCCAATTTCCTGTAGCGGAGAAGTTGGGGTCTTTGCTCTTATAGGGACCACATGTTATTCTGTAGGCAATGAAATTGCGAAATCTTCAGCGGTTTTCATTTTACAGCCTCTGGCTCGTTTCTTTTCGAATTATCCTATATGGGAACACCAAAAACCGAATATTACCATGCGTAATATGATGTAGAAAACCCGTTGGCCTTCAAAATAGCTTCCAGTCGTCTCTGAATAGATACATGTAAGTGCTGTGTGGTAACGATGATGAAGTTGGATATCAGTCACGCACTCATCTCTCCAATGTCAACCACAAAGGTTCAGTAACACTAAGGTCTGGTGACTGGTGGGCGATGCAACAATTCATCCTCGTGATCACAAATCCAGTCATGGACCATGCGAGCTATATCAACAGGGGCCATGTCGTCTTGGAACACAGCATCACCATTGGGGAAGAAACATGGTTTCATGGGACGGACGTTATCAGCCAAAATGGTCACGTAATCCTTGGCAGAGTAACGATGGAGTCCACGGAATAAAACGATATTGCTGCCTGAATCATCATCGGCCCCCGCCATTTTTGCACTCTAAGGACATAAACTCGGCCAGAAGTTGGAAACAGTGTGAAACAAGTCTCATCCACCCAAATGACTTTCTTCCATTGCTCCATAGCCCAGGTTTTATGGTTCCGGCACCACATTTACCTGTTACGACTGGTTTTAGAATTCCAGCTCGCCTTGTAATTTCCTGGTTATGCAGCTCCCATCGTGTTGCTTTGGTGCTGACAGTGTTCGAGAGTGCGACGTTCAGCTGTCGTCCTCTTATTTCTCGCCACAGTCCTCTTCAATGAACGTCTGTCACGATCACTCAGTGCACAATTTCGTCCGCGTTGTGATTTTTGGCTCATGTTTTCCATATGCGGGAGAAATCTTGGATAAGGTGCCTCTTGAAACATCAAACACTTCAGCTGCCATGGTTATGGAAGCAGCCACCATACGAACACCAACATTTTGCCCACGTTAGAATTCAGTTAGCTGAGACTTAATGCACTCGCAACTACACAGAAAACTGTTTTGATGACGACTAACATGTGCAACGTATTGTGGACGTTGCACAGGTGCTGTTCGTGGTCAAACACAAGAGCGCCACCTACAGGCTTGGTTAGCATCTGCATTTATGTTAAAGCATGCATTTCTCGCAGTTCTGCCATTTTTATGTTCAGCGACTATATATAATGGGTATAAGTGCAAATATTTTTATTGGTGACTGGGTTCAGTGAACTGAACAACATTCCATCAGTGTTTACCTCACTTGCAGACTAATAATTATAGCTATTAGGAGTAGTATGTTACTAGGTTGGTTAGTACCTCCAAGTACATGTGGCAAGAGCAAGCCATTAATGCTTGTTTTCCCCTAGGCAGCACATTAGGTGTTGAAATGTGGATGCGTGGACGCAAAACTGTTAGTCTACACTGCAGTCGTAGTCCACTTAGTGGTGCAGTGGACTGTAGAGAAAACATCAGGTAGTAAATTATGTAACATGTTTGCGGGAAGACTGTTAGACGCAGAGGAACAATGACTTAACACACTGAAGTTGGTGCATATTGAAGTACCAATGACCACAGTATCTGCGATTGTACCCCATACACCATATACATGGTGTAACACATATAAGTGCAGATAATTTTATGTGTGTTATCTTATATCCAGCAGAACAAAACAAGTTCCACAAAGTACATAAGCTGATTATGGATAGTATAAGAACATGCAAACGAGAAAATATTTTGGGACAGTGAAGCTAAGTGTGCTAAAAACCTGATTCCTGTATATATAAGAATGGATGGAAGTATTAAGGAGCCAAAAAACGAGAGTAGTAAAAGTAGTTTCAACCGTGAGTACTGTTGTAAGTGGGCTGCTTCTGTGTTGACAGCGCTGTGTAGCGCTTTGCATTGTATCTCTGATTGCCCTTTCTTTGTAACAGACTCTGTGGCTGGTCGGACTCGTTATTGGAAGTTAATCGCCAGTACTGTTGGGCAGTTGGAAGTTAGTCGCCAGCAGTGATGGAAGTACTGTTGGGCAATTGGAGGTGAAAAGCCAGCAATGATGGAGGGTAGAGGTCTGAAGTTTTAGCGTAGGCTAACGATCTGTACATGTTCGACTTGGAGATTGAATATTATTCATGATTGTATACCTTTGTACTAGATGTCAATGACGATTTATATTCATGTTTGAACTGGATGTCACATTATTAAGGTAAAAGATACATTATTAGGTTTGCAACAAAATCTTTCCTTTGCTAACCACATGCCTATTAGTAGTTAGTGACTTTAGTAGTTAGAATCTTTTATTTAGATGGCAGTATTGACGCTCGTTGTATTGCAGTAGTTCGCGTAATGAAGATTTTTGTGAGGTAAGTGCTTCATGAAATGTATAGGTTATTCTTAAGATTTATTTTTAGTCAGGGCCATTCTTTTGAATTAATTATTTGAATTCAGGTTGTAATTTTTTTTGAGTAGTCAGATTGCGTTGCGCTAGAATATTGTGGGTCATTGTTGACATGATAAGAAAAAGTAATGAGAAAGGAGGCTCTGTACGTTCAGTTTTACTCAGCTGTTTCAGAACCAAATAGCGTAGAAGTTTCATCTTCTCAGTCATTCAGCAATTTTAGTACAGTCACACACTAATTTAAATAAAGAAGTTTCACTGTTTATTACCTCGGTAGAACGATTTTTAAGCAAAATCATAATTTTCACCCCAACTACCGAAAATGCTTTAAATAAAAGGAAATGCGTATGGTTCGAATAAGACTTTACACAGATGAAAAAGATGGAACAGCTACCACACTACTCGTACAAAAATGAATAGAGATTCATCACAAGTACAGAGTGGGAAGAATGAGGAATTAACTATCCGTGTCCTTTCCCAAAGGATCCCCTCTGACATTTGACTGTAAGCGATCAGGGGAAACCACGGAGAAATCCTAAATCAGGATGGCCTGTCGGGTATTCGAACCGTCACTGTCCCGAATGTGAGTAATCTTCGGACGATAAAAACGACGAATCGGCCAAGAATGGTGAGTGACTGCAGTACTCGTAACGCGTTATCACCAGGCTCTTTCGTCATTGACAAATTTTGTTATACGGTTTCAAAAAACTGTAGATGAGGACTATTGCAATGCAAAGAGTAACATGTTGATGAACTTCAAGTACAATAGTAATGATTATGACAGTGGTGCCAGAGAAGAACGACTTCGCAGAAAACAGGAGATTCAAGAAAAGGACTGAAATGTCATGGAACTTGTCTTTGAGCCAGGCTTCCTAGAAGGAATCAAAAAAATTGAAATTGGTACTCCAGCCGTGAGCTCAACGAAGCAGTTAAAAACGCCAAGGGGGGACGAAGAGAAAAATCCAGTAGTATTTAGTACTGTGGTGGACTACTTCGAACCATTTCCGAGTAAAACATGCCAGAAATATGAAGAGATGCAGAAAACAGTCATAGAGGAAATGAATAAAAAGAGTGGAACTGATAAAGAATATAGGGGGCAGAAACAGGAAGTGGAATAATAGAAATCCGTCATTAGCCAGAATAGCAAGTTGTTTATTGAGGACCGCGAGAAACTACGCGAATTAAAAAGGAAATTGCAGGAACAAAAGAGTTTCTAAGAGATGATGGATGACTTGCATGCTGACATAGAACTGCAGCCTAGCTGAAGTACTACACCTTGACAGAAAAATCTGAGAAGAGAGGAAAATCGTTGAAAGTTGTATACGTCCTGTCTTTGTGCAGATCTATCAAAGACACCAAGGAAAAGAGGTGTAAGGGTCTAGAGACCACAGTAACCAGATAAAACTAATGGCACAGCAGCGTCCACAGAAAGTGCTATTAATGCTGGAAGATATGATTATGGACTTACTAGAAGTATGGCGAACCGTTACTGGAGGTAGAGCTATTCTCAGACCGAATGTAGGTCTGAACACTAGACTTGATCCAATTCGAGCTGAAATGTCGTTGCCTCCCTGTGAGCATTGAGCTGACTTGCCCAACGTACAGTTTAACTTGAACTGTGAATCATGGTGGAACTTGGCATTTTTCACAGATAGAAATGATTACCACAGGGAAAATAAGCAGTAAATGACAGAAAGATCCTAGGACCGACCAAAGATCGAACTGTTGACGTTTGAATTTGTGATCTAACACTAGCCACTGGATCGTTGTTGGTGAGGAAATTAGGAAATTCGCTACGTCAGCTAGAGGGTGTGCAGTTACAATTGTATTTTACGACAGTTTTAGCAACTGAAGCTGTTGTTTAACACTCACCCAGTAACATTCGACAAGGATATTCGCGGTTCGTTCCCGTGTTTGTAGACCAGAAAAATAAATGTTTGCATAAAGGGCGGTTATAATTAAACTTTCGCTACTTAAGCCAGAGTAGAAGGAAACTTTTTACCGTATGGTTCTCAACTTCATAGGAATAATGTTCAGGTTGTGCGCTGTAGAACTTGTGTTATTAGTGTCATGACTTGCCGTTAGGCATCGGTACTGGTGCGGCGAAGTAGGGTTGAAAAACAAGCATCAGTGTACATTATAGTAAAGATGAGTGAACACGGCTTTAGTGGCAAAGCTGTTTCATCAAAACAACGGCAATAGCGCTGCTGCTCTTCGCAAGTATCGACGCATTAAAAGAATACTGAGAGGTCCTCTTTTCGCATCGGGATAGAAGAACATGATTCTAAGTTCGAATTAACTGGTGATTTGGGAATTTTTCCTGGAAGAAGCCGATGGCCAATTGCGCCACAAATTGTTGAAGAAGTTTCTGTTGGCGTGGCTGAGAATGCTGAACGCAATGTGCGATCTTCAAACATGCACGAGCTGTGTCAGGGCAACTGAACATTCTGTGGTCCACTTTTCGAAAAGTACTGCGAAAAGGTGTGAAATGATATTCTTAGTGCGCTTGCAGGCTGTCGTGGATGCAGGTTGTAGTCACATTGGGCAACGTTTGCAACCTAGAACTTAAACGTGGTACGCAATTAACAAATGTTATCCTTTCAAGTGGAAATTAAAATGTGTTTCTTTCGATGGTTTATTCATTATTTTTCTTCCGTATGTTGCTACAAATGTTTCCATAAAGTTTCACTGCCCTACGAAAGTTGAATTATAACCACCCTGTGTACAATCTGCGAGTAAACGCAGAGTTCATTGCGGAGGGTACTTCGTATCCGTGTTACCGATTTTCTCGTCTTGAGCGGGGGAAAGATGACTGCCCTCCCTGATCTCTCTAATATTATTCTCACGATCGCTACGCAAGTCATACGACTGACGAAAGCAGAATGATCTCACAATCTTTTGTCGAATACATGTTCTCTAAATTTATCCAACAGGGTTTCGTGAGGCCTACGTCATCTTTCTTTCAATGACTACCATTGCTATTGTGCTTTCGCATGGGCTATACGGACCTGTTAAGATCATTGAAGCGCATCTCTGAATTCGTTCGACATGTTTTGCCTATTACACTGATCAGCCAAAACGTTATGACCACTGCCCACCCGCGACGTTGCATGCCGCCTGGTGGCGTTACGGGCACGTGACGCGGTAACAGAAGTACGAAAGCAAAGCAGCCGTGGACGGGGGATCACCCTAGCGAAGACATAGGGTGCAAATGGGGAAATTCTTTGAGACAAGCAACTTTGGCAAAGGCCAGATTTTTTTATTACGCAGAGCCTGTGAACGTGTATCTCTAAAACGGAGAAGCTGGTCGAATGTTCACGTGCTACTGTTGTGAGCATCTACGGAAAGAGGTAGGACAGTGAAACTACCACGAGGCACTAAATGGTTGGCTGTCCACCTCTTTTCACAGAACGTGAGGTTCGGAGGCTTGTCTGCTCTGTAAAGTAGGATATATGGTGATCTGTGGCATCTCTGCCGAAAGAGCACAATGCTGATGCACGCACAAGTGTTTCAGAGCACACCGTCCATCGTACATTGTTGAACATGGAGCTCTGCGAGAGACCACGTCTAAGTGTCCACATGTTGACCCAACGACAGCCGGCCGATGTGGCCGAGCGGTTCTAGGCGCTACAGTCTGGAACAGCGCGACCGCTACGGTCGCAGGTTCGTATCCTGCCTCGAGCATGGATGTGTGTGATGTCCTTAGGTTAGTTAGGACTGCTACGGTCGCAGGTTCGAATCCTGCCTCGGGCATGGGTGTGTGTGATGTCCTTAGGTTAGTTAGGTTTAAGTAGTTCTAAGTTCTAGGGGACTTATGACCTAAGATGTTGAGTCCCATAGTGCTCAGAGCCATTTGAACCATTTTGAACCTTAGGTTAGTTAGGTTTAAGTAGTTCTAAGTTCTAGGGGACAGATGACCTCAGAAGTTAAGTCCCATAGTGCTCAGAGCCATTTGAACCATTTTGAACCCAACGACATCGCCAGTTGCGATTGCAGTGGGCATGGGACCATCGTGATTCGACCGTCGATCAATGGAAACGTGTCGGCTCTTCAGGTGATCACATTTTTGCTGCACTAGCTCGATGGTCGCCTCGACAACACCGTAATCGAGGTGAACAGCGGCTTGAAACGTGCAGCGCACCACGGACGCAGCCTGTTGAGATCAATATTATGCTACGGGAGACATTCTCGCGCGCTTGTATGGGACCTGTGGTAATAATCGAAGACACACTAACAGCTGCGAACTACCTATATCCCTTCATGCACGATGTCTTCCCCGACGGCGATGTCATCTTTCAGCAGTATAACTGTACGTATCTCGGAGCATTATAGTGAACTCACGTTGATGTCTACGCGACCAAATTCACTTCATGTAAATCCTATGGAACGCTTCTAGGTCTGTAACGGGCGCCATCACCGCGTACGCAAATCGGCTGCCCGTTATTTAACCGAATTACATGACCTTGGCGTAGATATCCAATGCCACATACTGCCACAAACCAATCAATAAATTTTTGGATCCCCGATACACATAATAAGTAAAGTATTTCGTTCCAAAGACAGATAAACAAGGTGTTAAGCAGGTGGTCATAACGTTTTGGCTCATCAATGTGTGTAAATTGGAGGTGGGAAGGGAGAAAGGAAAGGAAAGGAAAGGAACTATTGATGTCAGCTGCATTGGGACTTTATGCGGAATCAGCGGCGACGAGCGAAAATGTATGCTGGACTGGCATTCGAACCCGGGATTTCCTGCTTATTAGACAGTTGCATAAACCACTGCGACATCTGGATACGGTGTCGGGAATCACAACTGCGCGAACTATCTCGTCATGTCTCTCGGCCTACCACACTCCCACCCAGCGCCATCTATCTGCAGGCCCCGTCCACGTCCTCCATGCTCGCTATTTTGAGATCACACAGGAGGCAGGAGGTCGAACTTAATTGTACATCCCCACTGTAGGTGGTGGATTCATTGCCCATTGAGGTGAATCAATTATATGCGTGCGTGGTGTCTGTTCTTTCGGACATGTTCGAAAGAACAGACACCACGGAGTAGGTTTAATCCGCTGAATTACAGGTCTATATAACTAACGTCAATTTGCAGTAGCGTTTTGGAACATATACTGTATTCGAACATTATGAAGTACCTCGAAGAAAACGATTTATTGACACATAGTCAGCACGGTTTCAGAAAATATAGTTCTTGTGAAACACAACTAGTTCTTTATACTCATGAAGTAATAAGTGCTATCGACAGGGCATGTCAAATTGATTCCATATTTTTAGATTTCCAGAAGGCTTTCGACACCGTTCCACACAAGCGTCTTCCAACCAAACTGCGTGCCTACGGAGTGTCGCCTCAGTTGTGCGACTGGATTCGTGATTTCCTGTCACAAAGGTCACAGTTCGTAGTAATAGACAGAAAGTCATCGAGTAAAACAGAAGTAATATCCGGCGTTCCCCAAGGAAGTGTTATAGGCCCTCTATTGTTCCTGATCTATATTAACGACATAGGAGACAATCTGAGTAGCCGTCTTAGGTTGCCTGCAGATGATGCTGTAATTTACCGTCTTGTAAAGTCATCAGATGATCAAAACGACTTGTAAAATGATTTAGATAAGATATCTGTATGGTGCGAAAAGTGGCAATTGACCATGAATAAGGAAAAGTGTGAAGTTATTCACATGAGTGCTAAAAGAAATCAGATAATTTCGATTACGCTATAAATCACACAAATCTGAAGGCTGTAAATTCAGCTAAATTCTTAGGGTTTACAATTACAAATAACCTAAATTGGAACGATCACACAGATAATATTGAGGGTAGAGCAAACCAAAAACTGCGATTCATTGGCAGAACACTTAGAAGGTGCAACAGGTCTACTAAAGAGACTGCTTACACCACGCTTGTCCGCCCTATTTTGGAGTATTGCTGTGCGGCGTGGGATCCGCATCAGGTGGGACTGACGGATGACATCGAAAAAGTACAAAGAAGGGCAGCTCGTTTTGTATTAAGGGAGATAGTGTCACAGACATGATACGTCAATTGAAGTGGCAATCATTAAAACAAAGGCGTTTTTCGTTGCGCCGTGATCTTCTCGTGAAATTTCAATCACCAGTTTTCTCCTCCGATTGCGAAAACATTCTGTTGGCACCCACCTACATAGGGAGAAATGATCATCACGATAAACTAAGAGGAATCAGGGCTCGCACAGAAAATGTAAGTGCTCGTTTTCCCGCGTGCCGTTCGAGAGTGGAACGGTAGAGAGACAGCTTGAAGGTGGTTCATTGAACCCTCTGCCAGGCACTTTATTGTGAATAGCAGAGTAATCACGTACATGTAGATGTAGATATAAATATATTGTCTACTTGATAAGAGCTCAAGGACTGCAGCAGTTCTCCAGAACCGGTCATACTATATTCTTAATGCGATTTCCTGTACAAATTGACTGCACTTTCGCAGATCCGTTCCTACAAATTTAAATCTTCCATTCACATTCACTAATACTAATTTTATGTGAACTTCCCATTTAATATCGCTTCTAAGTATTACCTAGATACTTATACAATTTGATGTGCTCAAGATGTTCATCAGTAATCTTGTAATTGGATACAATGAGTTTCCTTTTCTATATTATAGGCATTATCTATCATTTCTCCACGAGAGCTACCATTCGTTATGCCAAGTGTACACTCTGTCCAATTCTTTCTGCATCTCCTTGCTATCGTCTAACGACGATGAATTTTTGTAGGCATCAGTAGTGAACAAGCTTATAATGCTGCTGATCCTATCCCAGAACCGTTCCAATAGATTTATATCTTCCATTTACCTTCCCTAAGAGTAATTTTTCGTGAACGTCTCATTTCGTATGACGAGTATTACCCAAATACTCTTACATTACAAGTCCGCAGTCATAGCTAAGTGGTCAGCGCGACTTATTGCCATGCGGAAGATCCTTGTCCGATTTCCACTGGCAGGGACTCTTTCCTTGGTGGGCGGACTGGCACGGGGTGGACTCATCTTCGTGAGGCCAATTGAGGAGTTACTCGACGGATCAGTAGCGGCCCCGAGGTCAAGAAACCCGACAACGACAGGGAGAGTGGTGTGCTGACCAGATGTCCCTCCATAATGCATCGTATGACGCCACCGGCAGTAGATGATACTGCAGTCAGTTGGCCCCGATTGGCCCGACTAGGACAAGAACGCAGAACTATACAATTGAGGTGCTCAAAATGTTCACCACTAGTCTTTTAAAGTGTAAACAGATGAAATAAGGTTCTTCCACTTTGTTGTACGCTCAAATGGTTCAAATGGCTCTAAGCACTATGGGACTTATCATTTGAGGTCATCAGTCCTCTAGACTTAGAACTACTTAAACCTAACTAACCTAAGGACATCACACACATCCATGCCCGAGGCTGGATTCGAACCTGCGACCGTAGCAGCAGCGCGGTTCCTGACTGAAGCGCCTAGAACCGCTCGACCACAGCTCGCAAATTTATTCACATTTAACTAGAGCTTCCAATCATTATACCAACCTGAAATTTTATCCAACCCTTTCTGTATCTCGTTACGATAGTCTAACAACGATGAACTTCTGTAGACAACAACATCGTCAACGAGCAATCTTATAGTGCTGCTGATCGTATCTGAAAAATCGTTTAAATATAATGTGTATTAAGGACATTAGAGGTTATATTACGATTTCGATTTTTTAGAACATTCACCAGGCTATATAACGTACTGGGTTCCACGATATTTTCAAAACTAAGATTTCAATAACAGTCAAGGATATGAAAAGTTTCCTTGCAGCATACCAATGGGCAATGGAGTGAACTTTATTAAAACAGGCACTTCCATGTGAAGAGCCGTCTCTTTGTCAACCACCACCCATTTATTCCGTATGTGGACACCATTTTCGGCTATCTTGTGTCGTTTTCTGTGCCTTGAGAATCGTTACCTTTTAACCGTAACCTGACGAAAGGAAACATGCTAGTTCCTATGGTGATTTAGGGAAAGTGCGGTAAACCTTAATCTGCATTTCCGGAAGTCGATTTGGAACTCCTCCCCTCTAGAATGTGTTTCCTGTTCCACGTCGCTTTGTCTAAATACCTTTATTCCTTTTGAAGGCAACCGAGCTTAGCGCGCTCGTGTCACGGAAGGTTTATCATCGACAGTGTTTCGTATTCAGACTATGTGATTGTGAACATTGGTGCTCAACATGACTAAAGACTGGCATATTCCGATAGCTCACGTTCCTGCAAAAGAGGTCAAAACCTCTATTAAAGGCGAAGTGGCACTGCGTATCGGGTATGTTAATTACATGTGCCGTTTTCATTTGCGCGATTTTTAGCGAAATTGTGTGGAACGAGTCAATTTAGAGGCTAATATACAGTACTGGCTATTAAAATTTCGTCGTTGTGAAGGAGGCATACAACAAATGCCAAGTTGGCATGCAGTGCGCTACATGCTTGGAAATATAAATTATTAGCGCAACAAGTCACAGAATCAGAAATAGCATTCAAATTTCGTTTGTTTGTGAGAAGATCGTGTTATGCCTAGTCTAGAAGGAGAAACGTCTACCAGCCAATTTCGGAATTTCGATAGTAGCAGGATCGTGGCCTATCGAGACTGCGGTTTATCGTTCCTCGATATTGCTCCTTGAGTTTTTCAGCTAACGTGTGCTTGTGGAAACTTAGAGGAGAAAAAACGTTACCAGTTTGCATTAACCATCGCCATATCGTTCCAGCACCTGGAGCGATGGTATGGGAAGCTTTAGGCTACACTACAGGATCAACTTTGGTTCTCAGCAGGAGTTAGATTTCAGACTTGTCAAGGC
The DNA here is from genome assembly GCF_023864275.1 of Schistocerca cancellata. Taxonomy (NCBI): domain Eukaryota; kingdom Metazoa; phylum Arthropoda; class Insecta; order Orthoptera; family Acrididae; genus Schistocerca; species Schistocerca cancellata. Next base: position 262,237,337 of record NC_064629.1, on the reverse strand, counting down.
ATGTGTCTGTACCTCTCTTCGAAGTCTCTGTATCATTATCTTCCAACAAGATAACGCAAGACCGCATGTTGATCGTGCTATTCTGACCTACGTTGATAGAGATAGTGTTCGACCGTTGCCATGGCCACGCAGATATCGCACCCACTGAAAACATCTGGCCATAGGTTGCTGAGAGTCTGACACACCACCATCCACCAGCCACTATGGTTGATGAACTATAGCATAAAACTGAACAAGCATGGAATGATGCACTCGTATTTGTCATCCAAGCTAAGATCGGCTCGATACCCAGCCGGGACAGAGCCATTGTTGCTGCCATAGGTAGCAGCTCGGTGCTCTAAATTTCACACTCTGTACTCACAAATACCAAAATCACATACAAATTTAATTATGTTTTTTTTCCTACTACACTGTATACACACAATAAAATTTCGTTAGCTGCTATCGTTCCTGATGTTGCAATTTTAAGGGGCAACAACGTGTATATGAGTATGGCTACATGTTGGCCATCGACTGTTACTAAACAGCGCACTGGCCTGAATTTTAATAAGAATTAAGATATCAGTATTTAATACTATTCAGGTCACAAGTGATACACTTAAATTTAGTGTTTTAGTTACTAGTTTTTTATAAATATTATTCTATATAATAGAAGGCATTCTCTAAAAGACATGATTTTAGGCAATACTCCATAGTGCTTTTATGCGCGTCACACAGGACGTGGTTATTGTGTAAATTATTAGAGACTTTTGTTTATTGCCGCTTCTTGAACTCCTTTCTAAACCACTGACAGCTTTAGTAATGAGTAATGCGCGCCATTTGTTATTTTAATACTGTAGCTGTGGATATCACTATTCTCGAGTTGTAATCGATTATTTACGGCGAATTTTACTAACAGATATACATGTTTTGAAGACTCGATTAAATTGTGCAGCTCCTTGAAAAAACATCTACGATACGATTATGGGTTTTATTTTTAGTCTGGTGTCAGAAACATACATAGGTGCACAGTTAACATGTCATATAGCCTTTAACGAAAATATGGACACTACCAATCCATTTTCGGCCTCTTGATGGAGGTCTTCCGCAATACAGGGGGCTGAACACAGTCGACGCTGAAGCATGTGCTGGACAGCCTGGACTTCTCCACAATCACACTTAATATTGTTTTCTGTAGTGTAGCCCCATCGTGCCAGATTAAACTTTGATCTACCCACTCCAGATTCAGCCTATTCAAAGATTTCTAGGTCATCCATTCCTCGTCATGTCCTAGAGGCAGAGTTTCAGAAACTCTTTTCCATCCAGAGGACAGGGAAATCTTAGGCCTATCCCTCCTAAGTTGCACCCTGGTATTTTCATCAGTGGTAGTAAATATCCGTGATATTCTAACGAAACTCTTCTTTGACTTGAGTCGCTACGAATGCAGTTTATGCCTATACAGAGGATGGGTTTGCTCTAGTTCAAATTTCTTTCGTTCCTTATGCACCGCAATTTCTCTTCGAATTTGAGGTGGCGCTATTCCTGCAAGGTGGTAAATCAATTCGACCGGAGTAGATTTCAAACAACTTGTTATGATTTTGCAGGTGTCGTTGACAGCTACGTCTACCTGTTTGGCACGTGATAAATTATACCAAACAGGACTAGCGTATTCTGCTGCAGAACAGGATAATGCAAGAGCAGAGGTTCGGGTGGTTTCAGGTTGACTGCCCCTCTGAGATCCGGCCAGTTTTCTTAAGAGATTGTTCCTGGTGGAAACTTTCAGCTTGCAATTCATGCGGTGTCTCTTATAAGTAAGAAATCTGTCCAGCGTCACTCGTAGGTATTTTGGAGTGTAGCAATGTTGTAACTCATCTCCTGTTCATAGTATCATCCATCAATTTACGATTAGCTTCCCTGTTTATTAGATCAAAAGCACACAATTGAGTCTTTGTGGGGTTTGGTTTAAGCTGATTTGTGCTATAGTATCTAGACAGATCTACAAGGGCATTCGTGGGAGTGTTCTGCACTGAGTCAAAATCTGAAATTCGAATGGCATACGAGAATCTCCTGGTGTGGGGGATATAGGCTGATCGCATGTATACACGTTGAATAGGATTGGAACCAACACGCTTCCTTGGAGAAGACCGTTTTTCTGTAGTCTCCATCGATTGCACTACCCTTGAAAGTCAACGAAGAAGCTGAGGTTTTGCAGAATTGCTGCGATGAACCTAGTTAGGCTAAAATACTTGGTCATATTGTATACCTTTAGTAGTAGTAGCTGGTGGCTGTCAGTGCCCTAGGCCGCTGATAAGACGACAAATACTACCCCTGTCACCTTACGAGATACAAACCCATCTTCTATGCACTACGTAAGATTCAGCAGTTGTCCAGTGTAGCTTTTATCAGGACGAAATCCAGCTTGTTGAGGTATTAACAGGGGGTCAACTACAGGTAGGAGGTGATTTAAGATCATTCTTTTTAGCAGTTTTTATAGATGACAGAGTAATGAAAAGGTCTAAAGTTCTTTGAATTGTTACCTTCTTTACCAGGTTTCAGCAAAGCAATCACGTGGCTCTTCCACCATATCTTTGGGATTTGACATCTACTCACACAATTATTAAAGAGTTGCAGAATCCATTTGTTTGTTGTTATGCCAAAGTGCTTCATTTGCTCTGTTCGTATATCATCAAAGCCAGCTGATTTTCCATTCCTACTTTGTTTAATAGCTTCTACGCTGAATGATGTTGTAAGTAGATTGTTCCCCTCTTGCTCTTCTCTTTGCAATTTTGACATTTTGGATTAGTGTGTTGCCTTCCCGTTCTGCAGTAACTGATGTGCTATTGTATTAGCTGTAATGTTATGGTGTACAGCGGTCGTAGATGGATCATTACTTAGATGCTTCAGGTGTCTCCAAGCTATACGACTGTCTCTTTTTAGATCCACGTTTTCTATGGTTTTAATCCACTGGTCCCTTTTTATCTTTCTTATGGAAGCAATGAGTTTGTTCCCTGTTTCCGCAGTTGCTTCACTGAAAGGATCACGCCAGAAACATCCAAAATTGTGGATGAATATCTCATATTATTCTCATTGCTCTCTTTTGTGTAATCAATACTTTATGTCTAAGTGATGAACTACCTCCGGAAATTACGTCACAAAATATTAATGAGTGGAAACATGCAGAATGTGTTAAGATGATGATTTTTTTGTTCCCAAAATTGCTGTTATATGAGAAGTAAAAGTTACTATCCTAGTTTGTTCGAACAGCTCACTTATATGTTTCTAATTTTTTTAAGAGGGTATCACGGCACACAGAAACAAACGCCTTGCACAAATGACAATAAATACAAGCTGGTGATATTTTGTAATTTAAGACTCACAATATCTGGTGTACCAGCGTCCGCGGGCATTGAGGCGGTATGCTACAGACCGCTGATATCTGAAGCTTTCCAGAGAATGCGGTAAAGCGAGCAGGAGGAGCGAGTTAGCAGCGAGATGTGGGAGTTGCCTTCACGCCCGCCCCCTGTCCACCCACCGCAGATCCCATCACACCTCGGCAACACCCGCCCCCTGCTTTGTTTCTTTATCGTGAGAACATGTCCTGCTCGCTGAGTAGCCATCATTCTGTCTGCATTCCACACTGCTGCCTAGCACGAGCACAGCTTGCTCACAGTCCAGCAATGATGGAGAAGGGCAAAGCATTGTGCGAGATGATATGCTACAGACGAAAAAAAAATACAAGCTATAACCCTGACAATGAGAAACGCACCTTATGTATAGAGTGATTAAAAAAAGTTGATTCAGAAAATTACGTATTGTAGGCGCCATCCTCCTGCTCCAGTCTTAAGTCGATGTTCCTCACAGTTCCTCTTTTATACATAACTATAGATACATACTGTGTAAGTTATGTAGAGTCCATGGCATAGGGTACTTCATACGTTGAAAAAGTTTTAAAGCTGCTTGAAAAACAGAAAGTGGCGAGTTGTCTGTGAGAATGAAATGACGGCCTGAAAGTATGTTCTTTCAGTACTGCCACATTGGTCAGTCCTTGCCCCACCTTTGATGACCTTGTATGCCTCCTATAAATATGATTTCTATGCCGATAACCTCTAGTTTTCCTCAAGTGCCAGACCCCAAGATATCAATTCTGCTATCGCCCAGATGAATGATCATCTACACTATTTGACCAAAAGTATCTGGCCATCTATTAGTGGTCCGCAGCTCGTGGTCGCGCGGTAGCGTTCTCGCTTCCCGCGCCCGGGTTCCCGGGTTCGATTCCCGGCGGGGTCAGGGATTTTCTCTGCCTCGTGATGACTGGGTGTTGTGTGATGTCCTTAGGTTAGTTAGGTTTAAGTAGTTCTAAGTTCTAGGGGACTGATGACCATAGATGTTAAGTCCCATAGTGCTCAGAGCCATTTGAACCATCTATTAGTGGACATCAGAGTGGTATGTCTCCACATTTTGCTTTTATGGCTGCTTGAACTCTGCTGGGGACTTTCATTGAAGTGTGTGAATGTCTGTGGGGGAATGACAGTCCATTCTTCCTCAAAAGCCGAAACGAGAGAAGGTGATGATGTTGAACACTGTGATTGACGTTGTATCTCATCCCAAAGGTGACCAGATGGACACAAAACTTGGGACTTAAACTAAATGCAAAAAAGTCCCCAGTAGTTTTAGTGTCGCTTCGGAAACTAATTACGTCTGAATTCGTTGAACAATTACCTCAAGTACTTCTCAGTGGTATCCGAATACTGTGTAAGGAAACAGGAAATAATTTGGGTGCAACTTTGGATGAACACTTCAGTTTGGCAGGAAATACTGTCACGACATGCAGGAAGACTCCTGCCTATCTGTTCCAGAAGTTTCGGAATACTTTTCTAAAGAACCTTCTTCTCTGTTCCTGCTGCAGAACTAGCTTCCGTGCACGCTGCACGCAATTCAGTATCCTGCTGCATCTAAGAAAATGCTGAAACATTTCTTTCTGTCAGCCTCATAACTTTCCCCTTAAAATGTTAACCTATATGGCCAATTTCCCCTGTCACACAGTATAGCAACTGACTCCCTCTTCTCCCAGTTACGCTTCTTTCTCTTCTTATTTCTCAATCAATCACACCACTGCACGCAATTCGGTATCCTGCTGCATCTAAGAAAAGCTGAAACATTTCCTTCTGTCAGCCTCATAACCTTCCCCTTAAAATGTTAACCTATATGGCCAATTTCCCCTGTCATACAGTATAGCAACTGACTCCCTCTTCTCCCAGTTACGCTTCTTTCTCTTCTTATTTCTCAATCAATCACGCCACTGCACGCAATTCAGTATCCTGCTGCATCTAAGAAAAAGCTGAAACATTTCTTTCTGTCAGCCTCATAACTTTCCCCTTAAAATGTTAACCTATATCTCCAATTTCTCCTGTCATACAGTACAGCAACTGACTCCCTCTTCTCCCAGTGACGCTTCTTTCTCTTCTTATTTCTCAATCAATCACACCACTTTCTTTTCTCCTATCTTCATTACTTGTGTTCTGTCTTTCTCTTCCTCTCTGGCCATTTCTCTTGCTTTGCAATCAGCACTCATACTTTCAATCTACGGGCTTGTAATTTGTCTTTGTTCTTCTCCTTTCATGAAAAAATTTAAACTATGTTTTTTCTTTTATTGCTGCTACTGTTTCCATTTTTTATGTCACAGTAATTTTTAAATGTTAGATTATACAGTATATATTTATGTAATTGTGGTTTTTTAAAATGTGTATATACTTTTTTTAGTGGTGGGGGAGTACAAGGTTCATATGAAAGTCTGCTGATGGTATATGTACATATTATTAAGCGAATACAGACTACAAATGGTTGGTTGCAAATGAACTTTTGAAGCGAATAATACCAGCTTTTATTCATCTTAAAAATGTGAAATATATGGTGATATACTGTATAGGTTTGGAGCCTGTGCAGATGAAAGATTTAGAGAGTGCGTGCCCTGCCATGGTGGATATCATAGTGAAAGAGGTTTACATCAATTTCTAATGTACACACTGCATACGTTAAGTTTTTTTCCCGCTGCTGTACTTGACAATAAGAAATATGAATGTCATCCTACAGGTAAGTAACAGAAAGAGAATGTATGTGTCTAGAGAGGATGTTCCATCGTCTCATAATATCTATAATTGTATTGTTGTTGTTGTTGTTGTTGTTGTTGTTGAGGTGGTCTTCAGTCCTGAGACTGGTTTGATGCTGCTCTCCAAGCTACTCTATCCTGTGAAAGCCTCTTCATCTCCCAGTACCTACTGCAGCCTACATCCTTCTGAATCTGCTTAGTGTATTCATCTCTTGGTCTCCCTCTACGATTTTTACCCTCCACGCTGCCCTCCAGTACTAAATTGGTGATCCCTTGATGCCTCAGAACATGTCCTACTAACCGATCCCTTCTTCTAGTCAAGTTGTGCCACAAACTCCTCTTCTCCCCAATTCTATTCAATACCTCCTCATTAGTTATGTGATCTACCCGTCTAATCTTCAGCATTCTTCTGTAGCACCACATTTCGAAAGCTTCTATTCTCTTCTTGTCTAAACTATTTATCGTCCATGTTTCACTTCCATACATGGCTACACTCCATACAAATACTTTCAGATACGACTTCCTGACATTTAAATCAATACTCGATATTAACAAATTTCTCTTCTTCAGAAACGCTTTCCTTGCCATTGCCAGTCTACATTGTATATCCTCTCTACTTCGACCATCATCAGTTATTTTGCTCCCCAAATAGCAAAAATCCTTTACTACTTTAAGTGTCTCATTTCCTAATTAATTCCCTCAGCATCACCCGACTTAATTCGACTACACTCCATTATCCTCGTTTTGCTTTTGTTGATGTTCATCTTATACCCTCCTTTCAAGACACTGTCCATTCCGTTCAACTGCTCCTCCAAGTCCTTTGCTGTCTCTGAGAGAAGTACAATGTCATCGTCAAACCTCAAAGTTTTTATTTCTTCTCCATGGACTTTAATACCTACTCCGAACTTTCCTTTCGTTTCCTCTACTGCTTGCTCAATATACAAATTGAATAGCATCGGGGAGAGGCTACAACCCTGTCTCACTCCCTTGCCAACCACTGCTTAGCTTTCATGTCCCTCGACTCATATAACTGCCATCTGGTTTCTGTACAAATTGTAAATAGTCTTTCGCTCCCTGTATTTTACCCCTGCCAACTTCAGAATTTGAAAAAGAGTATTCCAGTCAACATTATCGAAAGCTTTCTCTAAGTCCACAAACGCTAGAAACGTAGGTTTGCCTTTCCTTAATCTTTCTTCTAAGAAAAGTCGTAGGGTCAGTATTGCCTCACGTGTTCCAACATTTCTACGGAATCCAAACTGATCGTCCCCGAGGTCGGCTTCTACCAGTTTTTCCATTCGTCTGTAAAGAATTCGCGTTAGTATTTTGCAGCTGTGACTTATTAAACTGATAGTTCGGTAATTTTCACATCTGTCAACACCTGCTTTCTTTGGGATTGGAATGGACGTGTGCGGGTAAACTTAAGAAAACTACTCGTACTTACAGCTTGAGCAACGCAAGAAAGAAAAAGTTTTTAAATGAGGTACAGCGCAATATTGAAGTAAAAACTGGAGTTCATTAAAAACAGTCATTATCTGAAAATAGCTCAGTCTGACAGTTCTAGTCAACACATTTAAGATAAACTTTTATAAGTGTTTAAATGTTGATATTTTATGTGTGACAAGAGAAGATTCATTCAGGTGTACTTGTGCTAGAAGAATATCTATGTAAAGAAAATAGGTTTGCATATTAACTTTCATGATAACTTTAGATGTTGATTTATTGAGAGTCGTCCAAATTATTTTCGTAACAGGTAACGTGAGAAAATGATTTTCTTGTTAATTAGTATACTACAGTAATCAGCAAAATTAATACTGTAGTGAAGAGCTGATTCCACTGCAGTTTTTTTGAATATAAGGAATACAAATTCCTCGTTTACTAAGAACTATATAGGATTTGGATTGGCGACCGTCCTACCGCCTTGCAACACCTGGTAGCAACTGCTCTGTGTCACCTAACACAAACATTTCATTTTTCTCTGTACTGTTTGTAGTGTATTTCAGATATGAGCAAACCATTAATACACTCCTGGCCATTAAAATTGCTACACCACGAAGATGACGTGCTACAAACGCGAAATTTAACCGACAGGAAAAAGATGCTGTGATATGAAAATGATAAGCTTTTCAGAGCGTTCACACAAGATTGGCGCCGGTGGCAACACCTACAACGTGCTGACATGAGGAAAGGCGGCCGGAGTGGCCGAGAGGTTCTAGGCGCTTCAGTCTGGAACCGCGCGACCGCTACGGTCGCAGGTTCGAATCCTGCCTCGGGCATGGATGTGTGTGATGTCCTTAGGTTAGTTAGGTTTAAGTAGTTCTAAGTTCTAGGGGACTGATGACCTCAGATGTTAAGTCCCATAGTGCTCAGAGCCATTTGAACCATTTTGGCATGAGGAAAGTTTCCAGCCGATTTCTCATACACAAACAGCAGTTGACCGGCGTTGCCTGGTGAAACGTTGTTGTGATGCCTCGTGCAAGGAGGATAAATGCGTACCATCACGTTTCCGACTTTGATAAACGTCGGATTGTAGCCTATCGCGATTGCGATTTATCGTACCGCGACATTGGTGCTCGCGTTGGTCGAGTTCCAATGACTGTTAGCAGAATATGGAATCAGTGGATTCAGGAGGATAATACGGAACGCCGTGCTGGATCCCAACGGCCTCGTATCACTAGCAGTCGAGATGACAGGCATCTTATTCGCATGGCTGTAACGGATCGTGCAGCCACGTCTCGAACCCTGAGTCAACAGATGGGGACGTTTGCAAGACAACAACCATCTGCACGAACAGTTCGACGACGTTTGAAGCAGCATGGACTATCAGCTCGGAGACCACGGCTGCGGTTACCCTTGACACTGCATCACAGACAGGAGCGCCTACGATGGTGTACTCAACGACGAACCTGGGTGTACGAATGGCAAAACGTCACTTTTTCGCATGAATCTAGGTTCTGTTTACAGCATCATGATGGTCGCATCCGTATTTGGCGACATCGTGGGGAACGCACATTGGAAGCGTGTATTCGTCATCGCCATACTGGCGTATCACCCGGCGTGATGGTATGAGGTACCATTGGTTACACGTCTCGGTCACCTCTTGTTCGCGCTGACAGCACTTTGAACAGTGGACTTTACATTTCAGATGTGTTACGACCCGTGGCTCTACCCTTCATTCGATTCCTGCGAAACCCTACATTTCAGCAGGATAATGCACGATCGGATGTTGCAGGTCCTGTACGGGCCTTTCTGGATACAGAAAATGCTCAACTGCTGCCCTGGCCAGCACATTCTCCAGACCTCTCACCAATTGAAAACGTCTGGTCAATGGTGGCGGAGCAACTGGCTCGTCACAATACGCCAGTCACTACTCTTGATGAACTGTGGTATCGTGTTGAAGCTGCATGGGCAGCTGTACCTGTACACGCCATCCAAGCTCTGTTTGACTCAATGCCCAGGCGTATCAAGGCCGTTATTACGGCCAGAGGTGGTTGTTCTGGGTACTGATTTCTTAGGATCTATGCACCCAAATTGCGTGAAAATGTAATCAGATGTCAGTTCTAGTATAATATATTTGTCCAATGAATACCCGTTTATAATCTGCATTTCTTCTTGGTGTAGCAATTTTAATGGCCAGTAGTGTAACACAGTAAGGGTCAACATTTAGTAAAATAACAGCACGACAGAGAGAATGTCACAAACTGTTCTTGTCACAAGGGCACAATCGTGCTACAGCCGTTTGAAGAGGACTTTTAGTACGTCATCGGGCACAAACTGCGGGCCCACAAACCACCGATCTGTCATTTACGGCGGTTGCGTGTTTCGAGCAGTTTGCAGGGACTACGGAGTATCCGTACGCGACTGGTGTAACAAGAAGCGTGATTCATCCGACCAGGCGACGAGTTTCCATTGATCCATGGTCCAGTGTCGATGATCCCGTGCGCACTGCAGTCATAACTGATGATGTCGTTGGGTACACATGGGAACACATAGGGGTCGTCTGCCGTGGAGCACCTTCTTCAGCAATGTGAGGTGAACAGTGGGCTTCGAATCACTTTTTCTCTGAGCAGCATTGCACTCTGTCGGCAGGTCTACCATATTGCCGGCTATACTGCTTTACAGAGCGAACAAGCCTCCGACCTCCTCTTTCTGGAATGAGGTGTAAAAATCCAACACCTTGCCGCCTCCTTATAATTTCACGTTCCTGCAACCACTTTCATAGACGCTCACGACAGTTGTACGCGACGAACCGACCAGCTTCGCCTTTCCGAGATGCCCATTCCAAGACGCAGGGACATAACAATCGATGTTCGTCAAAGTCGCCCGTGTCAGTTAACTTGCCCGTCTTTAGCCCCTATCACCACTAAAATGGTTTGCAAATCGTTTATGTTTCGCTTATATACTTTCCTTACTGCGTCACGTGCCCGCAACACCACCAGGCGGTATTTAATGTCACGGTGGGCGGTGGTTTCATCAGTGTATATCAGTTGGTCTACCATTAGTATGACAGACGATTCGAACATTTGTCCCTTTGAAAATGACACAGATATGGACGGATAGGTAATGCAAAGGATTTAGCAAGTGACTAGCATTAGCTCATCGTTTATGGAGAACAAGCTCTAGCTCAAATTTGTCAAAGCATAAGGCATAGAGTTTCGTAAATTTTACACTTGAAAAGCTTTCTGGGAAATATTTTGTGCAAAAATGGAATGTTCCTGTCTTCGCTACAAAAATATCTTACGGTCTGTGGCACAAACGCGAAAGCTTGTTTATTTGGTTACTTTAGATCTGTTATGTCCTATGATACAACATTCTGCGGCGACTATGAGGGATCATAAGAGATAACCTTCTTGATATCTTGTGTCAGTTCGCGACCTTTATGCAAGTCATTGGTCAAGCGACTCAGAATTGTAACTGCCGTCCAGTGTACACCGAGGTGACGAAAGCCATGAGAAAGCGATACGCACATATACAGATGGCGGTAGTATCGCGTACACAACGTATAAAAGGGCAGTGCATTTGTGGAGCTATTATTTCTACTCAGATAATTCATGCGAAAATGTTTCCTGCGTGATTATGGCAACACGCCGGGACAGACTCTGAACGGGAAATGACAGTTGCAGCTGGGCGCATGGGACATTCCAATTCGGAAATTGTTAGGGAAATTAATATTTCGAGAGTCACAGTGTTAAGAATGTGCCGAGAATACCAAATTTCAGGTATTACCTCAGACCACTGACAACGAAGTGGCCGATGGCCTTCACACAACGACTGAGAGCAATGGCGTTTGCGTAATTGTGACAGACAAGCAACAGGTCGGTGGAGTGGGGGGGGGGGGGGGGGGTGCGTGAAATAATGACATCGCCCGCAGCGCCTCTCCTGGACTCGTGACAACAACGGTTTGACCCTAGACTACTGGAGAACCGTAGCCTGGTCAGACGAGTTCCTATTCCAACTGGTAAGAGCGTTGGGTTGTTTGGGGAAGGAGACCAGACAGCGAGGTCATCGGTCTCATCGGATTAGGGAAGGACGGGGAAGGAAGGCGGCCATGCCCTTTCAAAGGAACCATCCCGTCTTTGCCTGGTGCGATTTAGGGAAATCACGGAAAACCTAAATCAGGATGGCCGGACGCGGTCTTAAACCGTAGTCGTCCCAAATGCGAGTCCAGTGTGCTAACCACTGCGCCAGCTCGCTCGGTCTAATTGGTAAGAGCTGATGGTAGTGTTCGAGAGTGGCGCAGACCCCACGAAGCCATGGTCCCAAACTGTCAACAAGGCACCGTGAAAGCTGGTGGTGGTTGCATAATGGTGTGGGCTGTGTTTGGATGGAATAGACCGGGCCCTCTGGTTCAACTGAGCCGATCATTGAGTGGAAATGGTTATGTTCAGCTACCTGAAGACCATTTGCAGCCATTCATGGACTTCACGTTCCCAAAAAATGATAGAATTTTTGTGGATGGCAATGCGCCGTGTCTCTGGGCCACAATCGTTCGAGATTGGTTTGAAGAATGTTCTGGACCACTCGAGCGAATGATTTTGTCACTCACATCGCCCGACATGAATTCAATCGAACATTTATGGGACATAATTGAGAGGTCAGTTTGTGCACAAAATCCTGTACCGCCAATACTTTCGAAATTATGGACAGTTATGCTCAGCATGGCTCAATATTTCTGCAGGGAAGTTCCAACGACTTGCTGACTCCATGCCACGTAGAGTTGCTGCGCTATGCCGGGAAAAAGGGGGTTCAACACGATGTTAGGAGATAACTCATGACCTTTGTCACTTCAGTGTACGTACAGTGTCCACCCTAAGAGTCTTCAGGCACATTTTCTCGGGTGTTTCACCAAATATTTGCAATTTCGTTTTTGCATCGTGTAGATGGGTTCAACCCAAACAAATAGTGCTCATCACTTCTCTCATGCGACGTCCATTGTTGAAGGAAAGCGTCTGTTAGTTTCCCCTTACAAACAAAATTATTTTAAAGCGGAATTTTAAATGCCCATTCGATAGAACTGTCCCAGACGGATCTGGTACGATGTATCTTTCATCGACATATATCAACAGCGGCAACAAAACTTGAAGAAGCAGCAAACCAGCAACGATTAGTAGCGCTGTATGCTTGACGATAGCAGTCAGCACTGGCTAGAACGGTGCTGTCACTGCAGAAGTGCTAGTTATTCTTCGAGATTTACTGTCACTGTTAATACATATCGATAAAACAGCACATAAAATTCCTCTTTAAAAATAATTTTGATTGTAATGGGAAACAAACCGACGTTTTCCATCGACATTGGGCGTCCCATGAAAGAAATGATGAGCACGATTTATTTTGGTTGACTCCAGACAGACAATGAATACACGAAATTGCAAATATCTGCTGAAACAACAGAGAAAGTGGACTTGAAGTCTCTTAGGAGAAACGCCGTAGGTACTCTCGAGGGATCTGAGATTAATAGCATAGGCTCACTGAAAGGGTACTGCGATATTCACTGAGTGAATTCTATACCAAATGGCTCTGAGAACTATGGGACTTAACTGCTGCGGTCATCAGTCCCCTAGAACTTAGAACTACTTAAACCTAACTAACCTAAGGACATCACACACCTCCATGCCCGAGGCAGGATTCGACCCTGCGACCGTAGCGGTCGCGCATTTCCAGACTACAGCGCCTAGAACCGCTTGGCCACTCCGGCCGGCGAATTCTATACACAGATGGTTCAGATGGCTCTGAGCCCTATGGGACTTAACATCTGAGGTCATCAGTCCCCTAGAACTTATAACTACTTAAACCTAACCAACCTAAGGCCATTACACACATCCATGCCCGAGGCAGGATTCGAACCTGCGACCGTAGCGGTCGCGCGGTTCCAGACTGAAGTGCCTAGAACCGCTCAGCCACAGCGGCCGGCTTCTATACATAAAGAAGTTTGCATGTGGATAACGTTTGCTTAACCACCAAACAAAGAAAGGTGCATCGTTCTGTGGGCTGCATTTTCAACAATCTCCCTTCATAACGTGAAGCATTGGTGCTATTATTATTAATCCAGATGGAAAGGCTTCCTTGTTATTTATTCGTATCGTTTCCTTGTTGCACACTGCTTCTATGCTTCTATGTGTTGTTTATTTGTACAAACTATCACAAACATCTTGTTTCCACTTTTCTCTTTTTAGTAGCCATCTACATATTGGGTATGTAGCAATTCATCCCATGATCTAGTAGTTTTGGCTCAGAGTATACGATGAAATTTTTATCTCAATTTTGAGATTACTTAGGACGAAGGAAAAAATATTTTAATGGGCTGTTGGTTGCTGACACAGGCCAAGGAGAAAACTAGCCTTCAAAGGGCCCTGTTGGCTGCGTAAAACATGAGACAGAACATTTCATTAAACGGTCGATATTGCATCGGAATCAGGATCGAGGTGACTTCTGCTGATCAGAGATAACTAAAGATATTAAAGACAGATAAGTACCAATCTAAGTTAATCTTGACTTACGATACACACTTTAAGAGCAAGAAAGCAAACACGTTTTCGTTTGGTGAATACCGGACGGCATATGTCCTTCCTTTAATGGACAATCAACAACACGAGTAAAAATTTCTGTCGTGAGCCGACAAGGCCTGTGAGCTGAGTTATGTAGCCATGTCTGACGACCAGAAGCAGAGCTTTTAATTTTTCATGTCTTTTCACCGTCGCTGCTAGAACGGGACCTATAAAACAGTTCGACGTTTTTACGCCTACGACAGTGTCTGTCGCCATAAATAAAACTTACTCCGACTGCGTCAAATTAATCGCCTAGACCCTGCGGTTATGTTCCGCAAAGACTACGTAGAAAGTCAGCGACAGCAGCTGTTATATTTCAAGGCAAACTTGGCTTACAGGGCTACGGCTGTTTTTGTCGGTTGGTACAGTTCCGCGTCGAACATCGGTGTTGAGAAAGCTGCGCGACGACTCAGTGACTCGCTATCGCATTTTGAAACCGATTCATATTTAAGGTGCGTACGGTCTATAGGGTGTTTTCTTTTTCTATACATTGACAACATTTAGCATGTTGTGCGAGACGGTGAACTGATCATTTTTCAAGAAGTAATCCATGTATGGAAATTAATGGTTGTTGTGCTGTGGGGCGTCTAATATACATATATTTTAATTTCTTGGTTTTCGGACCGTGTCAATTCAGCCATCTTAACAGATTAATGTCAATTATGGCGATTGGAACGTAAGGACAACACACCACTTAGTCCCCGAACAGAGGAAATTGCTGACCCGGTCGGGAATCGTACCTTGGCCCCTGCGCTTAGCAATCCGTCGCGGTGACTGCGTGTCTACCGAGGCGGAGAGGGCGTCTAAGTTTGAGAAAAATTCGGACGTGATGACACGTTTGCGTCCACTTTACGTTAGGAAAACACTATAAGCTCATGCATCGTGCAGTAAATTACAACTGGGATCAAAATTTTGTCCTCTAACTTCATTGCAGAGTGTACATGGGTAGTACACAGACTGACATGAAATATTGAGCCTGCTCACTAAGTATTTCAGCCGCAGTATGGGTTCATGCGACATGACGCTCATCTGATGTTACAGGAGTAGCATTCAACGTGGTCTTTTTAGTAGCAACTTAAAGGTTGGTGATTTTGGTGGCCATGGAACAGGACCCCCCACAAATATATCGATTTGGGTACGCAGTGTCCAAGTGGTGCCGCACATTTTCATTAAGTGTGCTGGAACTCCTTCATTAAACTGATGAACCCGCAGGGGCATCTCATCCAACAGGTTAGGAACAATGTCGCCGATAAAAGTGAGGTACCTCGCCTGGTTCTCATTAGATCCAGCCCCTGATCACAAATTATCTCAGCCCCTACACTCGCGCTGAACCTGTATTGGTTAGTTCTAACAACTGGGGTTTTCATCTAGCCAAATACGAGTGTTGTGTAATTTTGGTACTGTGTCACGAGTGAATGTGCATTCATCGATAAATAGTACCAAAGTCGGGAATTGAAGTTAAAATATGTAGTGCTGTAAGTAAGTTCACGTCTTCAGTGGGCTAAACAGACAGAAACTGGACAGTAGCTCCCTGGAGGCGTGTGGTGTGGTTCGACTAGTCGCCACGTAACCTCTTTCCAAGTGATGCAAGGCGTCGAGTGCACCGACGGACGAATGAAAAGTATGTGGAGTGTGTACTTCAGCAGAAGGTGGTTCTGTAATGCTTTGGGGCGTTTTTTTACCACCAATTCAGTCTACCCACAAAATGAACCGGGATGTTTATGTTCAAATGTGTGTGAGATCTTATGGGACTTAACTGCTAAGGTCATCAGTCGCTAAGCTTACACACTACTTAAATTATCTTAACGACAAACACACACACCCATGCCCGAGGGAGGACTCGAACCTCCGCCAGGACCAGCCGCACAGTCCATGACTGCAGCGCCTGAGACCGCTCGGCTAATCCCGCGCGGCCCGGGATGTTTATCTCAGCATTCTCGTTGACCAACTGTTGCCCTTTCTTCTGCATGTTCATTACGCGTATGCTGTGGACTCTGCCGTCTTCCAAGATAACAACGGCCCCGTTGACAGTGCTGAACACATACATTCCTGGTTTGACGAACACTCAAGAACATTATCGTTCTTCGACTGGCCCGGTAAGTAACTCGATCTGAAGCCGACAGAAAATACGTGGGATTAATTGGGAGAGCGGTCATGAGTAGTAATCAACATACCTTCAGTATTTTAGCTCTACAGGATCTTATAATCAATGAGTGGCTTTAGCCGGATATTCTGATGACACTATAGTTACTTCCGCAATTAAAATAACACAGTGGCTGTTATGAATTAAAGTTGAAATAAATGAAACGAACAGTTAATATACCACAGCTTTTCTTAACATTGAAGACACGTAACTGTCGAGTATTATTAACGAGTGGAACTTCATTTCACCAAGGGACCACAGCATGGCACATGTGGCATACAGATTGCATTGAGTCTTTGTTGGTAGGAAAATGTTTAAATTTGGTGATGTAGGTTTTAAAAGTGTAATCGTAGTTCAATAGTAGATGTGACACGTGGCTGGACTAAAGTTTGTGTTTTTGCTGGTGTGAAAGTACAGTTAATATGAAGTAAAAATTACGACTATAACCTGTGACACAGTAGTTTGGTTGAAAAGCATCAAACCATACCTAACCTGACACTTATCATTTTTAATAAGCAAATGCAATAAATCATCAATTAAAGTCGTGTTTAGATCGAACAACTTATTGTTTATTCGAGTTACGAGTTTAATAGCTGTGATTTTTAAATGTAAAGCAATGTTTTAATCTTTTTCTCTCTATTCTAATTGATTTCCTGTGCATGTAAGGGTAGATTTTTCTTGTGTGTCTTGGAAAAGCTGCAGTTAGGCAGAGCAGGGAGCACGAGCCTCGATGCCTTGTGTTATTTCCTGAGGAGCTGGGGTGGCTTGAGAAGAACTTGCCACCCGGTGTGAGTAGGGGCTGACGTAGCGAGGTGCAACAGGTATGTTGCTAGCCATTTTGTTTCGACCCAGGTGTCGATCTTGTGCCCGGAACAAACTTTTTCCATGTGCTTTAGAAAATAGGAAACAGTAAAACAGTCCGTCCTATCGCTGAAATTAGTGATCCATGTAGACTTGCCCTACCAAATAAATGAGAGTTATACTGGTAGGCTCTTCTCTCAAAGTGCTTTCTGCAGAGGGCAGTGTACCTTGCCAAGTGAGTTCTCAGAAAGGAGTTGCAAACGAACCCATTTGAACAGATCGCTATGTGCCTGCCTCTCCCAAAAGCCAAACAGTTCTGACTCTGTGGTTTTTCACCGCTCGGTGAAAGCTCGTCACGACAAACAGATGCCAGGACCCGGTAGGATGGGAGATTT
The DNA here is from genome assembly GCF_023864275.1 of Schistocerca cancellata. Taxonomy (NCBI): domain Eukaryota; kingdom Metazoa; phylum Arthropoda; class Insecta; order Orthoptera; family Acrididae; genus Schistocerca; species Schistocerca cancellata. Next base: position 262,219,871 of record NC_064629.1, on the reverse strand, counting down.
CTTTTTCCACCCACAGGCATGAAAGAAATGCTTTTGGGTGTTCTTAAAAACAACAAGAGTGGGAGGCCAGGAACCACTTACGGAATTTTTGTACTCGTGAAGACCATGGATTGGTGGAATAAAGAAGCATGACAATGATGTAGGCTTGTGAGTCCGTAATTCTTCGAACAGCGCAGGCGAAAAGCCTGCCTGTTAGAGAATGACTTTTACACAACAATAAAATAAAGATTACGCCATTGGCTAGAGCTGGGCGAACTTTTTTCATTAGTGCGTGATGTTTAGACGCAAACTCTGACTAGGAAAGGCATTAAGGACGTGAGACAAACTCAGACAGACACTCTTCTCCTTCTCGTGGTGGAGAGCACTTTTTGATTTGACTTCACGGTTGAGACTTGACAACGACATTTGTGAGCCGAGAGACAAAGATGCACTTAGAAATGTCGATGTTTGTGAGGCAGCCTGTATTGGGAGATGAGTTCCGGTGACATCCATCTGCAGTCTGCTGATCAACAGACACCAATTATGGTTACAGTATTTGGCAGCAGCTGCTGTTAGTGGGTTTTCAGAGCTTCAGTCAATTCACGTAGGCTCACACATCACCATAAGGACAGGCATAGTTGTATATTTAATTTCACTTATATTTCCAGTATGATCGCAAAATCACAATGGTCCACCCACAGTTATGTCATGTTGAGTTAATATGTTAGGAAGTTGGTTGATGCCGATCCCATTTCTTGTCAGATAACTCTTCCACACCTATCAGTGTTTCCTGTAATTGACTGTCATGTTTGAATTAAATGTTCTTTGTTGTGTTATCAAGTAAATGCCGATAGTTGGTGAACTCCTTTTATGCTGTTTCTTAATATTGAATTACTAGCCTTTTCCCCAGCGCTTTACTCATATATGTGTTCCACACATATACTGAACACATCTCTTCCTTCCATCTCTCAGTGTCCACTTCTTCCTCCCTCTGTCTGTCCATCTCAGCCTCCCACCTCTATCTGTCTATATCTTTCTCCCCATACTGCCTCTTCATCTCCTCCTCCCCCTTTCTTTGTCCTTTCCCTAGACCCCTCCCACTGAATATATCTTCCTGCCCTCTGATCATATTCCCCCTCACCCTCTCTCTTTCCAGTTCTGCCTTCCCCTCTCCCTTTGAAACCTGCCCACCACCCCTTTATATCTTCCACCTGCCTCATGCATCTCCCCTTCCTCCTCTACAAAAAAATGTGTATGAAATCTTATGGGACTTAACTGCTATGGTCATCAGTCCTGAAGCTTACACACTACTTAACATAAATTATCCTAAGGACAAACACACACACCCATGCCCAAGGGAGGACTCGAACCTCCACCGGGATCAGCTGCACAGTCCATGACTGCAGTGCCTTAGACCACTCGGCTAATACCGCGTGGCCCTTCCTCATCTCTCTCTGCCCATTTCCTCCTCCCTCTTGCTCTGTCCATACACTCCTCTGTCCATCTAAACCTGTCTTTGGAATGTGTATCCCTGAAATAGCATTCAATGAAGCAGGCTGATACTACCCCAAAACAATGCCTGTCATGCAGGGCAGATTTCACATCAGGGGCTTGAAAATAATTTATTTGTCCCTGATGTACTGGCCGCCATGCAAAGCAGGTGATGAAGCTGGCTGATAGGCTAATACACCAACATAACACACCTGTCCTACAGGGCAGTCTATATATCAGGGCCAAGAAAACCATTTATTGCTCCCGACATGTGAGCTGCCTGGCAAAGCAGGTTGATTTGGCAGGCTCATATTGATCAGGCGTATCATGTCTGTTATGCAGGAAAGCTCATACGCCAGGTGCTGGAAAACAGGTTTTTGCCTATACCTCCACTCCTATAGGAGATAGCACCATACAAAACCTACAGTGCTGATACTTGTGAAGCCTGTCGTTTCTGTAGAAAATTTTGTTGAAATCAACCCCAGGGTCTGGAAAGAGATCCTGGACATACACACATACATTGTGCTTTATATACAGGGTGTCCTACCTAACTCTGCTGTCTCATATGTATCCAGAATGAAACACAATGTGAAAAATGCAGTGGGGCAGGAATACACCTATGTCAGTGGCTCATGCAATGGGCAAGAATTAACAGTCCATAATTGTTCACAAACATCTCTTTTAACACAAAGTTACGTTTTTTTTAAAAGTCACATGTGCGTTTTTTCTTTGGAAATGAAAACTAGAGGTGCAATTAGTGACTGCAGAGTTGTTTTCACTGTTCTAAACCTCATACCTCCGGGTTCCCGTGTTCGATTCCCAGTGGGGTCAGGGATTTTCTCTGCCTCGTGATGACTGGGTGTTGTGTGATGTCCTTAGGTTAGTCAAGTTTAAGTAGTTCTAAGTTCTAGGGGACTGATGACCATAGCTGTCGAGTCCCATAGTACTCAGAGCCATTTGAACCATTTTTGAACCTCATACCTCCTGAAATACATAGACTTTAAAGAATAGCAATGGCGTCACAGTTTCTGCCATAATTCACAGAGCAGAGATTGCCTTTACTACATCAGGTTTCAGAACAGTGCAGGCAATCCACATTATGCCATTGCAGCATTACTGCAGAAACTGTGGCACCAAGTTTCCATTATTTTAAGTCTAAGTATCCGACACTGTATGTGGTTTAGAGCAGTTGAACCAAGTCTGCCATCACTAATTGTACCTCTAGTTCTCATTTAGGTAGAAAAAAAAACATACATGAACCATTTAAAAAATATAACCTTGTGTTGAAAGTGATGTTTCTCTACTTGTAGAGATTGTGCATTCCTACTCATTGTGTGAGCACCTGACATAGGTGCATCCCTGGACAATTATATTTTTCACATTTTGTTCCATTTTGGAAATGTTTGAGGTGTCAAATGGAAGTGTGTATGCCAAAGATTCAATATTAGAGCCGCCTTTTTTTTTATTAACAACGTTAATTAAAATCCACTGCATAACATTTTTGTTGAGTATCTGAATTTTTCGGGGAGCGGTATGCTTCTCAGCAGCCCAACTGAAGTAAATCATTTCACCATTCCAGAAGGAAGTTTCCGCTCGATTGGTATATCACTTAATGATCATAGACGAAAAAAAGAAGAAACTGGGGAGTAAATAACATCCCCCTTTGTAATAGCCATCTCTAAAAGGAATTTGGGCTTGCTTCCTCGATGAATTGATCCACCATTAATGCTAGAGGCAGTTGTACATGGTATCAGCATGATGTCTGCTGAGGTTGATTAATTTTTTGTCTAGTATGCTTCAATTGCACAAACTGTACTCATCTTCGGCCATCATTCACTAACTATTGCCTGGGATTTCTGCAAGTGTTCTAGATGTAACTGTCGTTCATGGACAGCGCTGTATACGTCAGCATGACAGAGCTCAGCCCTTACGCCACTGGGCGATTGGTGGTGACTGGTTTCCCTTTGAAGTGTATCAAAACGTCGTCCTCAAAGGCAACTATTAGAAGAGAGTATAGATGCCCGGCATCTATTTTTCACATCTAACATGGAGATAACCGTAGAATAATTGATACAGTGTTCAGACTACGTGCAACATGCACAGCAAATTTTTCAGTGACACGTCTTAGATTACAGTAAATTGCAACAAGGACAGAAAATGGATTATCATGTACATACACTCTACAATTTTAGCAACTCCGGGTGGAAAGTACTGTTCCCATTTACAGCTTCCCGGTCTCAGTCTTCTCTCAATTGCTCTGAACGTCTAATGACGTAGAGTATATCAGCCGTGAAACTTTTCAGCATACAATCGTAGAGCAGCTCTCCAGTGGATGTCAGCTTAACCATATGTAAGCAGCATATCAATCATTCCTCTATGCTTGTACTGGGAGATGATGTAACGCCGTCAACAGCGTTTCTGTGAGAGAACAAAGGACTGTGGAAACCGGGTTATGTGCAGGAAGGTTATTTGGCACATTTCGTTCAACCACTTTTGAATGGTGATTAATCGGTTGCATAATTTCTTAGGCTACCAAACGTAATCTGAAGAAAATTGAACGGCACAGTTCTGACTTCGACGTCTCACAGCGCCCAAAATTATGCACTCCCGGACAAGAGTTCTCTCTTGAAAAATTACCAATCTGCCACCCTGAACAATATACTAAGCGCTGTCGTCTCTTTCTCTTTCTTTTTTCTTTTTTTTTTACGTGCCCTTTATAACTTTTTCTATGGAAGAGAATGCGAATAGCTAACCTAAGAGCGATATTTTGCTATGCGATGAAGATTAGGAAACTTCTGTCATTATTTAGGTATTGCTGTATACGAGTATAGACTACATTTCGGAACATCAGACCAAGACAATGACTATGGAGGAGGTAGAGGCTGGATCACTGGAAAGTCCTGGAAATTGTAAAATGCAATATCTGCCCGTTGCACATGTAACGTCAGATTTCGGGAAAAAATAACCAGAATATTCCTAAAATTCGACATAAGATATAAATGAATCGAAAAGTAGTGTATTTATATTTCTGAGATTGTGATCAGACTGATGGCGGAGTGCCGTGTTATCATCTCAACATTAATGATATATGCACCTATTTGCTCCTAAAAATCAAACGTATAACGTAACTGAGGCACCAGAAAAGATAACAGATCACTGAATTGAAAGAAATAAATGAAAAGTGATAACTTGAAAAAGTAATTCCAGCAATATGAAATGTATCTTAAGCACATACGCTATCGGTAGTTTCGTCAAGTATCGTTACACCTGAAACTCGACATATGAAAAATGACAGTGGAAATTGGTTAATGCAAATAATGAAAGTTAGCTACACTCTCGTCAATAAGTATTGAGGAATAGTGCATTGCTGTCCTGAGTCAGATGCTAATTTATGGAGGCAGGCTCTCCTTTTATAGAGTGCTTCCGGGAAAGTGCTTGTGAACTGCAATATTGTGTTTTCCTTGTTACGTATGGAATGGACAGAGAGTGTCAAACTACATGCCAGCATAATGTAACACTCCAGTATGGCTGTTAAGTTAGTTTATACTGGGTTTTAAAAATAAGTATGTAACATGTGTGTATAAATTGCTTTTGAATCAAGTTTTGTCACTTATATTCAGTAGACGGTCCAAAAACGACCCACTGAAATCTCCCCAAACACCATATGTAGCTTTCCGATGTCAGATAGCCACATGCTAAGTGCGCAGCGCAAGCAAGCCTTTTTGACCGAATGCGACATTGGACTCGGTCTCGGAGAAATGAATGTATCATTGCGAGCCGTTTCGAGTCGTAAAAGGACATCCTATTGCGTCAAGGATGGATAAAAGAGGATCATAAGAAACTAACTGCGGCGCCACACACAGTGATTATAACACGGAATGAGGGCCATCTTGTCCGACGGACCGTACAGCTTCGTCTTCAGGGTATTATCGCGGTCGGATTCTTACGACGGGTGTTACAAAGTTGATTTGACTTTTTCTGCTGCTGGATGGACTTATGACTTGCATTTCTTTCTGTCCGTTTCAATTCCCCAGAAAACTAAAATCAATATTCACGTCACTAGCGTGCAGAGTGTAGGATTTTTGAACTATTCTCTCTCTCTCCCTGATTCGTACTACAGTGATGGCCGCTACCATGGTGCACATAGTACGAATGTGCTGCGCTCTAGACAGAAGTCAAATTCTGATAAATTCTGTCCAAGATAATTTTTAATGTTAAAATCACTCCATCGTGTCAAATATTGATTCTATTTGATGAGTCCCCTACCACTGCCATGCATACAATTTCCTATGCTTAATGATTGAGTAATCTCTATTCTTCTACTCAAATCGACAATAGTGCGTTATATCCGCAGCATAAACCTCCAGCCACTTGACTGCCAGCCGCAACATTACGACTGCTGGCACCTTCACCGCCCATGGTAGCTTCACCTCCTCTGGCAGCTTCACTACTTCTGGTAATTTCACTGCCCCAAGCAGCTTCACTGTCTCCAGCGGCTTCACCGTCCCCCTCAGTTCATCACCCCCAGTAGCTTCTTTACCACTGGTAGCTTCACCATCCACGACAGCTTCACCACCTGTAGTAACTTCACTGCCCCAGGTACCTTCTCCATCTCTGCAGCTTCACCTCCTCTGGCAGCTTCACTGCCTCCAGTAGCTTCACTGTCCACAGCGGCTTCACTGCCTCTGGCAGCTTCACGGCTACTCCCAACTTCACTGACACTGCCAGCTTCACTGCCATCAGAAATTTCACTGCCACCAGCAGCTTCACCATCCCCAGCAGCCTCACCACCCCTGTAGCTTCACTACCATTGGTAGTTTCACTGTCTCCAGCGGTTTCACCCTTCCTAGTAACTTCACTGGCCCAGGCAGCTTCACCATTCCTGCAGCTTCACCACACCTGGTAGCTTCACTGCCTCTGGCAGCTTCAAAATTGCCAGCACTTTACCGCCCACAGCTGCTTCAACACCCCTGGCAACTTCACTGCTCCTGGCAGCTTCACCTCCACCGAAAACTACACCAGCATTGGCAGATTCACTAGCTCTGATACCTTCTTGATTCCTGACAGCTTCACCACTCCTTGTAACTTCACAAGCCCCTGCAACTTTATGGTCTCTGGCAACTTCACTGCCCCTGACAACTTCACCATCCCTGCAGGTACATCACCCTTGGCATCTTCCTTCCCCATCATCTTTACTGCCACCAGAAACTTCACCGCCCCAAGCAGTTTCACTACTCCCGGCAGCTTCATAACACATTGGCATTTAATATATGGTATCCTGTTTTGAAAATACACCGTCTTATCACTGAAAAGCGCCATATTATATACTTACAACACACAGTCCATGCAGGGAATGAAAAAGCGCTAAGGAATTAGAAGGTATGGAAGTTCGTTTATTATGTTAATATCGATAATTACTGTAAACAGGCAACTTATATACACTAAAGTGACAAAAGTCATAGGATACATCGTGTTGGACCTTGTTTTGCCCGGCGTAGTGCAGCAACTCGACGTGGCATGGAGCCAAAAAGTCGCTAGAAGTCCCCTGCGGAAATACTGACACATGCTGCCTCTACAGCCGTTCACAATTGTGAAGGTATTACTGATACAGAATTTTGTGCACGAACTGAGCTGTCGATTATGTTCCACAAATGTTCGATGGGATTCATGTCAGGGGATCTGGGTGGCCAAAACATTTTCTCGAACTCCCAGAAAGTCCATGAATGGTTGATAATGGTCTTCAAGCAGCCGAACATCCAGAGGACCCAGTTCGACCCAGTTCATTCCATGTACCACGTGTAGGAGTATGAAACCGGAATTGCCTATAGATGGTGCTAGCGGTCAGTATAGGGCCCTTGAGATCGTGTATGCAGCGCCATATGCTTCCTGTAACGGCTGACGACGAATGTCAACACACAGTAACCCAAATTCCATACATCGGTATATGTTTCACACCTGTAAAAGTGTCGAGTTTTGTGCTGACGAACTACGATCTGCGGACAGCATTGGTTTTCTGTTATTATTTGAAAAAATTGCTACAGAATCGAATCGAATGCTTGTCGAAGCTTTCTGCGAACATGCTCTTGGGAAAACACAGTGTTTCGCGTGGTTCAAAAAATTCAAAAGTGGTGATTTTGACGTGAGAAACGACGAGCGCGCGGGAAACCACCGTAGAAGTTCGAAGACAACGAATTGTAGGCCTTATTGGATGAAAAACTCAACAGGAACTCGCGGAACAATTTAATGTGACACAGACAGCCGTTTCTCTTCGGTTGAAAGCTATGGGAAAGGTACAGAAAGTGGCAAAATGGGTTCCGCATGAACTGAATGAAAGACAGCAAGCAAATCTAAAGCCCACTCGTGATATGCTGCTAGCCAGATACAAAAGAAAGTCGTTTCTCCATGAAATGGTGACAGGTGATGAAAAATGGATATATTTTGAAAATCCTAAGTGTCGTAAATCATGGGTGAATCCAGGCAAACCGTCGACATCCACTGCAAAGCCAAGTCGCTTTGGAAAGAAGATAATGTTCTGTGTTTGATGGGATCAGAAGGGTGTCATCAATTGTGAGCTGCTAGAACCTGATGGAACCTTTAACACCGATCACTATCAACAGCAACTGATCGACTTAAATCGAGTATTACGTGAAAAACGACCGAAATATGGAAAAAGGCAACACAAAGTCATATCGCTCCATGATAACGCCCCATCACACACAGAAAAACGGGTTAGGAAAATACTAGTGCATGCGGCCTATTCTCCAGACTTGGTCCCTTCCGGCTATCATCTATTTGCATAATTGGGACACGCTCTCGCTGAATAACGCTTCAATTGGTATGAAAATGTACGAAAATGGAACGCTGGCTGGTTCTTTTCAAAAGATGAACAGATTTTGGAGTGGAATTCATAGCCTGCCGGAGAGGTGGGAGAAATGTATAAATAGCAATGCAGATTATTTTCAATAAAATATTGTAATTATTGCAACCCAATTTCGGTTTCATACTTCTGCACCTAGTAAACACAACCCACACTATTACGGAGTCACCACCAGCTTATACAGTGCCTTGTTGACAACTTACGTCCATGGCTTCATGGAGTCTGCGCCACTCTCGGACCCTACCATCTGCTCTTACCAGCTTCAATCGGGACTCATCCGACCAGGCCACGGTTTTCCAGTCGTCTAGGGTCAAACCGTTGTGGTCACCAGCCCAGGAGGGGCGCTGCGGGCTATGTCGTGCTGTTACCAGTGTCTATTAGCAGGGACAATTCCACGGCAACGCCTTTGCTCTCGGTCTTTAAGTGAAAGCCGTCGGTCACTGTGTTGCCCGTGGTGAGAGGTAATATCTGAAATATGGCATTTTCGGCACACTCTTGACACAGTGAATCAGGGAATATTGAATTCCCTAACATTTCCGAAACTGAACGTCCCATGCTTCTATTTCTAACTAACATTCCGAGTTCAAAGATGTGTTTCTATCGTCCGCCGTAATCACGTCGGAAAGTTTTTCATATGAATCACCTGGGTACACTTGACAGCTGCCGGCCGGATGTGGCCGTGCGGTTCTGGGCGCTACAGTCTGGAACCGAGCGACTGCTACGGTCGCAGGTTCGAATCCTGCCTCGGGCATGGATGTGTGTGACGTCCTTAGGTTAGTTAGGTTTAATTAGTTCTAAGTTCTAGGCGACTGATGACCTCAGAAGTTGAGTCGCATAGTGCTCAGAGCCATTTGAACCAAATGACAGCTCCGCCAATGCAATGCCGGTTTATACCTTGTGTACGCGATACTACCGCTATCTATATATGTCCATATCGCTATCCCATGACTTTTGTCACTCAATATACTGGGTGATCAAAAAGTCAGTATAAATTTGAAAACTGAATAAATCACGGAATAATGAAGATACAGAGGTACAAATTGACACACATGCTTGGAATGACATGGAGTTTTATTAGAACTAAAAAAATACAAAAGTTCAAAAAATGTCCGACAGATGGCGCTTCATCTGATCAGAATATCAATAACTAGCACAACAAAGTAAGACAAAGCAAAGATGATGTTATTTACAGGAAATGCTCGATATGTCCACCATCATTCCTCAAAAATAGCTGTAGTCGAGGAATAATGTTGTGAACAGCACTGTAAAGCAAGTCCGGTGTTATGGTGAGGCATTGGCGTCGGATGTTGTCTTTCAGCATCCCTAGAGATGTCGGTCGATCACGATACACTTGCGACTTCAGGTAACCCCAAAGCCAATAATCGCACGCACTGAGGTCTGGGGACCTGGGAGGCCAAGCATCACGAAAGTGGCGGCTGAGCACACGATCATCACCAAACGACGTGCGCAAGAAACCTTTCACGCGTCTAGCAATACGGGGTGGAGCGCCATCCTGCATAAACATCGTACGTTCCAGCAGGTGTTTATCAGCCAATCTGGGGATGATGCGATTCTGTAACATATCGGCGTACCTCTCACCCGTCACGGTAGCAGTTACAAAACCAGAGTCACGCATTTCCTCGAAGGAAAAAGGCCCGATAACGGTAGATGTGGTAAATCCAACCCATACCGTGACTTTCTCGTCGTGCAATGGAGTTTCCACGACAGTTCTAGGATTTTCGGTATCCCAAATTCGGCAGTTGTGGGCGTTGAAATGAGCTTCGTCGGTCCGCAACACGTTACTTAACCAATCGTCATCTTCCGCCATATTTTGAAACGCCCACACCGCAAATGCCCTCCGCTTCACTAAACCGCCAGGTAACAGTGCATGATGCCGATGGATTTTGTACGGATAGCATCGGACGGTACGCCTCAGTGCCAACCAAACAGTAGTGTATGGAATGCCGGTGCGACGTGCGACTGCACGAGCGCTGACTTCCCCGCGCATAGACGAACTCGCTACAGTCTCCATTTCTTCCTGAACTGTCTCAGCAGCATTACGCATTGTGCTCTGTTGGCCACTACGGGGTCTATCGTCTAAACAACCCGTGGCTTCGAACTTCGAAATCATTCTCGCCACAGCTGCATTTGTCAACTGACCTTTACCCGTTCGAATCCCCTTCCTATGGCGATAGGATCGTAACGCTAACTAGCACATTCCCCATTCTGATAATACAGCTTCTCTAAAAGCGCCTTTTTAGTTAACGTCAACATGCTGCGACTGCTGGCGCATCTGATTCTCTCTCTCTTTTTTTTTTTCTTTATTGGTATTTTAAAACCTGTACAACAGGCAGGCTGTCAGCAGAACTCTACGCTGCTCTTCAGCCATAGAATACACAATGAGAAAAAACAGTGAGAAGACACATAAGTTACAGAACGGTGGGCAATAAAAACAGTAGACACACAAAGACAAACACGGAACCGTTCACACTCGACGATAATCCACACTTCAAACTGTTGATACGACGCACAAACACTGAAGATGACGGTGGCACTGGTGAACGATGGAGTGTGACGGTGAACACTGAACACTAAATACGACGGCCCACACGAGACACTGATGGCGGTGATCTCCGGCGCGCGAATGTCCACTTAGCGTGTGCGAGTCCGGGGACCTGCCAGGAGGGGAACAAGGGTGAGGTGGGGGAGAGGGGAGAACAAGGATGCCAATGGCTGAGGATATTGTGGCAGGAGGAGAGGGACAGGGGAGGGGAAGCCCGGGGAGGAGTGGGGAGAAATGGAGGAGGGAGGGAAGAGGGAGAGAAGGGAGGGAGGGTGCCCAGAGGAGCAAACACAGGAGGAGGGTGGGAGGATCAAAGTTGGTAGGAGGGGTAGATGGAGGGGAGGAGGGCATCATCAGGGAGAGGGAGCTGGCGGAAGCCACCTTGGGAGAGGGTAAGGAGGGTGGAGAGATGGAGACCGGGTGGGACGTGGGAATACAGGCACGGCAGCGGACGGGGATGGGAGAGGATCGGGGAGACTAGCGGGTGAGGAGGATCGAGTTTACGGAAGGTGTACAGGATCCGTATCCTTTCAAGGAAAAGGAGGAGATGGGGGAAGGGGATGAGATTGTACAGGATCTGCGTGGGGGAGGGGAGACGGATGCGATAGGCGAGGCGGAGAGCATGGCGTTCAAGGATTTGGAGGGATTTATAAAATGTAGGGGGGGGCGGAGATCCAAGCCGGATGGGCGTAACAAAGGATAAGGCGGATGAGGGATTTATAGGTGTGGAGGATGGTGGAGGGGTCCAGACCCCACGTACGGCCGGAGAGGAGCTTGAGGAGACAGTCGGGAGCGTGCCTTGGCTTGGATTGGATTCTCTCTCTCATTACAGCTCCTTTTATACACGATTGTCATGCGCAGTGAATGACGTTTTGCTGTCCAGCGCCATCTGTCGGACATTTTGTGAACTTTGTTTTTTTTCTTCTAATAAAACCCCATGTCATTCCAAGTATGTGTGTCAATTTTTACCTCTCTATCCACATTATTCCGTGGTTTATTAAGTTTTCAAATTTATACTGCCTTTTTGATCACCCGGTATATAAATACCGATAAGTACTGAACATAATCAACTTACATAGTTATTCAGTTAATCTTTTTCCTCCCGTTTGTGATTGCACGGAAATTTTCACTGTCGTCGGGTTGAGCCGCTTGAGTTGCTGCAATATGTGACGCAACAGTGTTGCTCATTTACGAAGTAGTTTGTAAAAGGCACGGCATGTGTGACGGCTATTAAATAGCGAAGCTCAGCCAGGCGGGAGTGGAGGCGGCGCTGGCTCTGCATTGCAAAGCCGACGCCTCAAAGGACGCAAAAAAAGGCCTTCCTGCAAGCGTTGTCACTTCCCCAGGATGTTCCAGTTCTCTGCGACAGAGTAGGTTAACGAGAATCGTACCGACAAAAACGCGCATCAAAGCACTTGATTACCAATAGACCGTCAGTTTACTGCAACACAGCTCATCCTTACGTGCACTGAATGAGGAAACATGGACTGCTTTTAATTAAAAAGCACTGGGTGTACGTAGAGCGAAGAGATACTGCTACCGTTGCATCTGCATCCGCAACATACTCACTGTTTAATGCGTCTCGGAAACTTACAGGGTCGGCTGTTTTCTCTTCCTTTCATTTCCTGCGGGATTTCTTTTCGTTAGTGCTTAATGTTCCGTCAGCGGTGAATCGGAGTTTCGCTCAGTTACAATAGAGCAGTGAGTGGATTTTTCTGGTACCCCTTAACTACGTGATGCGGCGTAGATTGTTCGGAAGCTAAATACAATGAAGGAATGAGAATATTTTACTGAATAGGGTTTCGGAATAGTTACAGGATAATTTAAGGCTTACTCAAAACACATCTGGCAAACAGCACTGTCCAAAGCACGTTAGTTTGAAAGTTCTGAAACAGCAGTTAAAGATTAAAAAAATGAGAACAGGGGAAAACAGACAAAGGAAGAAATAACGTCAACAATATCACGTAGGTAATACGGAATGTGGTTACTCCACGCTGCCACAAGCTCTTGGCAGCAACGTGGCCTGTTCTGTAAAAATTGGTTTTAGAGAGTTATTGCCAGTTGCTCTCAATTCTGAGAAAAACATTATGCCGAGGTCAGAAAGCGTCACTGGTGATTCTGCCTGATAATATCAAACATGCTCTACAAGAATGATTTCCGAGGACGTCGTAGGCCAGTCTATACGATGAGTATTTTTTTATCTGCGAGAAGTTGATCCACAAAAGAAGCAAGATTCGGGATGGTGTTATCGCCCATGGAGGAAAAGACGGGAAACATTCAGGAGAGGTGACCGCTTCAAGTATTTAGGGAAGCTTTTCAGAAACGACGTAGAAAGGATACAAGAAGAGATGCACATGCAGGAGTTCCCAACTGAATGCTTTATAGTTGTGTCAGATTCATACTAAAATGAATTCTCAGCTCCAGCTTCCAAATTCTCCTACATCAGTTTACTATTAGCCCTTTATTATGATACGGACATGAAGATTCAATATCCAGGAAAAAAAACCATAAAAAACTATTGACATTCGGAAGGAAAGTATTAAGAAAATATAATTTTATCCATATTTTGCAGCTTCAAACGTGATTATTCAATACACTGGAGGTATGAATTAAAAAAATCCTTCAGTCACAACTTTTCGTGTTTTATTAAATACACGATGCAAGTTTTATTTCTTCTCTTGAATGAGATGAAATGCATATTCCTGTCACGCAATTTCGTAAGACGAACGCGGAAAACATGTGCAAAGTAGTGGAAAAGATGACCAGTGTAAACTTACCACATCATCCAAGAAAAGCGTTTTTAACGTTTTAGCACCAGCAGACAATCTTTTCTCCGTCGTTTTCGTACATATCACTTCATATAAGAGGCACATTTGCACACACATGTTTGTAAACACTTCACAGATGTTTTTGTACATGATGTTGTCAAAGATGAAATTATTCTTAGTGCTAAAGATATAACTATTAAACAATTGACATGTGCAGGAAATAACTTTAGAATAGGTCTTTAAAATTACAGGCCGACCTCGTCTGTTGACTGATAGAGACCGTTGACACTTGAGGAAGGTCGTTATGTGTAATAGGCAGACATCTATCCAGACCATCGCACAGGAATTCCAAACTGCATCAGGATCCACTGCAAGTACTGTGACAGTTAGGTGAGAGGTGAGAAAACTTGAATTTCATGGTCGAGCGGCTGCACATAAGCCACACATCACTCCGGTAAATGCCAAACGACGCCTCTCTTGGTGTAAGGAGCGTAAACGTTGGACGATTGAGCAGTGGAAAAACGATATGTGGAGTGACGAATTACGGTACACAATGTGGCGATCCGATGGCAGGGTATGGGTATAGCGAATGCCCGGTGAACGTCATCTACCAACGTGTGTAGCGCCAACAGTAAAATTCGGAGGCGGTTCATAGGGTTGTTTTGTTTGGTGTTGTTGCTTTGCACTATCGCAGCACAGGTCTACAATGATGTTATAAGCACCTTCTTGCTTCCCACTATTCAAAAGCAATATTGCGATGGCATCTTTCAACACGATCGATGCAGGATGATGAGGGATGTCCTTCCTCAGACCGGATCAGGTGTGGATGGTGGAGAGGGACAGGAATGGGGCTGACCCTCAGACAGCGTTACAGCAATGATTTGTGAACACGAAGGATAGCATGCATATATAATCAGTATTTACTGGCAATTTTCTTGCAAAAGAATAGGATTAGCACATCCGGTTGTAAAACTTTTATCTGGTCTGAATGGTAGGATTTGAAAGCAGTGGTTACAGAGATAGATCATTCTAAATTTAACTTCGGTTACTATTAAAAAGAACACCAAAGTTCTAGTCATTCATCACCGTGAACCGCAGAGAGCTATCTCTCATTGTCCTTGCAAACCTGACAGACACATCTCTTAGTCACTATTGGCGACAATATCTATAATTGAACAGGCCAAAAATTATGTAATGATATGCATTTAAGCAGGAATAACTCACGGTTAATGTGTCTACACATCTATATTAATTTTAACATTTAATGCACATTTCCCACAACCTTACATTGTTCATTATAAAGTCACACAATTTTTCATTTGCAGTTCGTTGTTGGTATTTATTATGTGTGGCGGCTTCATAGACTGAAGTTCCTTTAAGTCATTACACAATAATTGATGGTGAAACTACCGCTGAATCTCACTTCATTCAGTTCACGGACTATTTGTTTTGTTGTTCTGTTTTAGGGCGCAAAGGCCGGCCGTTGTGGCCGAGCGGTTCTAGGCGCTTCAGTCTGGATCCGCGCGACCGCGACGGTCGCAGGTTCGAATCCTGCCTCGGGCATGGATGTGTGTGATGTCCTTAGGTTAGTTAGGCTTAAGTGGTTCTAAGTTCTAGGGGACTGATGACCACAGATGTTAAGTCCCATAGTGCTCAGAGCAATTTTTTTAGGGCGCAAAAACAACTATAGTCATACGAGCCCATGTCAGAAGCCCTAGAGCACGAAGGCGAAGAAGGAGTTAAGAACGACTACACGTTAAACCCAATCGACGGAAGCAAAGACAGCTAAAAACAGGGAATTTCTCTTGGAGAAAGGACCATAAAATACACCATAAAGAAAAAGGTGGTCCTGAAATGCACATTAAACGTCCTTCGCCATATTGCTACGACAGATAAAAAGTAAAACGCTGTCGACAGCCCGCGCGTCGTTCGCTAAAACGGCCGATAACTCGGACGGCAAACATACATTAGAACGAAAGTGGTTAAAAAATTGGCATTCCGCCAGGAAATGGCGAACCGTCAAAGTTTGGTGACAATGAGCACAAAGCGGTGGGGGATCACCACTTAGCAAATGGTGATGGCTAAAACGACAGTGTCAAGTATGCAACCTAGCTAAAACGATCTCCTTGCGGCGAGAGTGCCGAGAGGAGGTCGACCAAGCCTCTGGGAGAGGTTTGAGTCCCCGGAGCTTGTTCCCATGAAGGGAAGACCAGTGGTTATGCCAATTGACACCACCTGCTGACAGACAGCAACACAGAGATCATCAGAGGGAATGGAACACCTTGCAGGCCTAGGTACGAGGACTGCAGCTTCGGCAGCGGCATTAGGCAGCCTCGTTTCCGATCAGACCGACGTGACCATGGACCCATATAAACATCACAGTGGCTCCATTAAGAGTGAGCAAGTGAAAGCTTTTCTGGACCCATTGCACTAAGGCATGGATGGTGTACAGCACACAGAGGCTCTGAAGGGCACTGAGAGAGTCGGAGCAGATGACACAATTGCAAAGCCTGTGTCATTGGATGCACTGCGTGGCCTGATATTGGGGGAAGAGCTCCACTGTAAATACTGAGCAGTGTTCTGGAAACCAATACCAAAAATCGTCAGTGCCAATGACGAAGGTACACCCAACACCACGGTAGTCCGAGAGCCATTAGTGTACACAAAGATATTATCGCAAAGTTCCACGCGAAGGTCGAGAAACTTATGACGATAGAGCAAGTCTTGAGTAGTGTCTTTCGGAAGCGAATGAAGTCCAAGGTGAGCATGGGCCGTCACACGGAGCCAAGGTGGTGAAGGGTTCACATTCATTGGGAAAGTGGCAGGTAGGGTGAACTTAAGCTGCCGGAGCAATAGCTGAAAGCAAACTCTAGGGTGGAACAGAGAAGAGGGACAAGCCCCATACTGACGGTCAAGCGAGTCATGAGAAGAGGGACGCGCCCCATACGGATATAATCGAAGAAGGAGGCATAGGATGGGTGGCCAGGTATGGCAGACAAACGGCACATGTATCTGCTGAGGAGAACATCACATCGGTATGACAGCAGTCGTTTGGCAGCTTCTGCATACAGACTCAACTGGACTAGTGTAAAAGGTGCTGGTAGCCAAATGGATGCCACAATGGTGGAGTGTATTGAGACAGTGCAAGATGGTCAGACGCGCAGATGCATGAACGAAACACCAGTAGTCTAGTTTCGAGCGGACGAGGGGCAGTATGAATGGACGAGGGTGGGCTGATCCGCTCCCCAGGAAGTACCACAGAGGACGTTAAGGGACCGTGTACAACGGGCAGCCAGGTAAGACACATGGGAGGACCAAGAAAAATTCCTATCAAGCGTGAGCCCGAGGAATTTAAGTTTGAATGTATGGAAGAGCAACAGGCCCAAGATATAAAGCTGGTGGAAGAAATCCATTGTGCCACCAGAAATTCATACAAAGTGTTTTTTCTGTGGAAAGCAAAAGCCATTGTCAATGCTCCACGAGTAAACTGCTGTGGTCATAAGTTCCCTAGAACTTAGAACTACTTAAACCTAACTAACCTAAGGACATCACACACATCCATGCCCGAGGCAGGATTCGAACCTGCGACCGTAGCGGTCGTGCGGTTCCAGACTGTAGCGCCTTTAACCGCTCGGCCACTCCGGCCGGACGATATTATGAAAAGGGAAGTTGCTACCCACGATATAGCGGAGATGCTGAGTTGCAGATACGCACAACAAAAAGAAAGTGACAAATAGGGTAAGTAGCGACTTTCCTTTTTATAATATTGTTACATTCCATCCTGGATTTTCCATTGGTTGATAGTCTGTATATGGCTATTGTGAGAGCACTTGCCAATTGCGCCTTCGATCTTGTCATTCTGAACAGGAAATATAGTCTTCTGTGATAAATAAATTCCTGGATTTAGCTTTAGCCAACACACACTTGTCGAGTACGAACTTTATTGGAATGTCGTCTACCATAGTGTAGATTGCTTAAATTGGTACTGAAGGCTAACTTTTTGTACATGGATTCACATCTGCAGTGAGTTCTTCGATCATATCCTTTTCATAGTTATGCATAAGGAACTGAAATTCTCGCACATAGCCGCTATTCAATTCGTCGGCCGTCCTCCAGAGCACAGTTCAGTTGTGTTCAGTTAACTGACACTGTTCACCTGAATTGGTGACATTATTTACTAGTTCTGAAATTGTCGGCATCTGTTCCCTCTAGTCATGATGAGTTGATAGCTGTGGATTGTCAAATTTTGATTTCATTGTGCTTGATTACAGTTCAAGTTATAATTAGGATTTTACCTATACTCATATCTAATCTACCTTGCTTGTTTTTATTCTGGTTTAATCTGTTCACGTTGCCTCTGGATGGAGTACTGTTCATTGTCATGATTATTATTAATTGTGTAACCATTGTACTGGTACGCAGCTTGCACATAAAAATTGCGTAGTTTGTTCTCGATCACAAATCTTGGAGTGGGTTGATAGAGTCAAGGATGCACATGAATACCTCTAAATTATCTTCCAAAGTGTGTATAAGTTTTACTCAGATGTTGACTGGTAACTTCTCTTACACATTTTGCTAGATATTCGTACCGGGCATGGGTTCACCCGAAAATTTGTCTTTATTGAGGTATTTCTCAAAACATCTCCTCAACTTTCCTGACCTAAATGAGAAGTATTCTGTATTGAAAACTTCCTCTTTAATAAAGTTCTGAATACCTTTAGATCAATATTTGGTGAGGAAGTACTTCTCGAAATGTTCATATGTTTGACATACATCCATCATATTAGTTTCCCAAAGGGTTCCGACCAATTGGATATATCCTGAGACATATCTGATTTTCTGCTGCTCAGTCCATGACCTGGATAGTACCTGAGTAGTACACTCCTAAATCCTCTAATAAATACCATTGGGTTAACTTTCTTTTTGTCTGGTGATAAAGACTGGAACTGTTGATGCTTTAATAATGTTTCCTCCATCAACATGTTCGCTCCACATTCGATGGTGAAACATTTGTATGTGCAATATCAAAACCATAGCCATGATTGTTGTTACAGGCGTAAGAACAGTCACAGGCTGATTCGAGCCCGAAGGTCTGTTGCCTCTGTTCCTCTTGAATCTTAGTAGAGCATTATTTAATAGCCACCCCCAAACCTGTTCTGGACCTTTAGAGCAAGGTTCCATAGATTGCATAACCTCAGTTTTCCACTGCAAAAAGTCAGCGCCTATCTCTTTATGTACACCCTGCAAATCTTGTTTCAGTTGGTCCGAAACTGGTAAGCTGACAACTGAAAGATGTTCAACAGACTCCATGACACTCTTGTTGATGCAATGAATTACTTGCTGCTCCTTATGTTCAGACCAGTTATCTAGATGAGTTGAGAATTTTTCCTGCCATTCACGAAACTTTTTTTTCTATAGGCTTATTGCAACCCGCGGATAACTCATTTACTGTTTCTGCCAATTGACATACAGTTGTTTCAACTTCGTGATGAAATTTTGATAATTCCAGGGGAAATTTTTCTTGTTCTCTCCAATGTTGAGGTATCTCTTTAGAAATTTCCAATTGTTGCTGTTTGGTATTATCCACTTCAGCCTGCACATTTTCAAAATCTTACTTTGTTGGAAGGTCCTCTACCTATAACAACATCTCTTATTGCTGAGTAAACAACTCCGATTGCTGAGTAGACAACGCCAGTTGTTGAGTAGCTACATTGCTAACTGTCGTTGACAAAAGTCGTAATTGATTCAGCATTTCTACCATGCAATCTACAACAATTTTATTTGGTTCTGCAGGCTGTTCTACTTCATGTACCTGAATAACAGACTGAACATTAGATTTCTGTTCATACTGCAGTTTGAAATATGATCTAGTCTTAACTGTAATAAAAATCACCATCTCAAAGGAAATGCTGTTACTGGGAACGTTGTTGTTGTTGTGGTCTTCAGTCTGAAGCCTGGTCTGGTGGAGCTCTCCATGGTACTCTATCCTATGCAAGCCTCTTCGCTCCAAATAAGGGTCGCAACTTAC
The DNA here is from genome assembly GCF_023864275.1 of Schistocerca cancellata. Taxonomy (NCBI): domain Eukaryota; kingdom Metazoa; phylum Arthropoda; class Insecta; order Orthoptera; family Acrididae; genus Schistocerca; species Schistocerca cancellata. Next base: position 262,200,165 of record NC_064629.1, on the reverse strand, counting down.
ATCTTTTTGAATCTGCTGACTGTATTCATCTCTTGGTCTCCCTCTACAACTTTTACACCCCACACACTTCCCTCTAGTACTAAAATGGGTATCTCTTGATGTTTCAGAATGTCCTTTCAGCCGATTCCTTCTTCTAGTCAGGACAATTCTTTTTTCTCCCCAATTCTGTTCAGTACTTCCTCATTAGTTGCATGATCTACCCATCTAATCTTCAACATTCCTGGAAGCATCAAATTTCAAAACTTCCGTTCTCTTCTCATCTAAACTATTTATTGTCCAAGTTTTACATCCATATATGTCTACACTCTATACAAATCGTTTCAGAAAAGACTTTCTAACAATTAAATCTATATTCAGTGTTAACAAATTTCTCTTCTTCAGAAACGCTTTCCTTGCCATTGCCAGTCTACATTTTATATCCCCTCTCTACTTCGACCATCATCAGTTATTTTGCTCCCCAAATAGCAAAACTCATTTACTACTTTAAGTGTCTCATTTTCTAATCTAATTCCCTCAGCATCACCCGAGTTAACTCGACTATATTCCATTATCCTCGTTTTGCTTTTGTCGATATTCATCTTATATCCTCCTTTCAAGACACTGTCCATACCGTTCAACAGCTCTTCCAAGTCCTTTGCTGTCTCTTACAGGATTAAGATATCATCGGCAAAAATCAAAGTTTTTAAGAACTTCCAGCGCGCTGGAGTAATTTCAGTGCGGCAACCTGTGTTAATCAATACAATCTAAAACAGCTGTAGCTGCAGATTTCACTTTTATTTACTTGATGACTAGTTTCGGATAGGGATCTATTTAAAAGTAATCCCGAGAGTCAAAACTTTTTTTTTAAATTGTAAGAACTATGTCAAGATAACAAACATATACGTATAACAAACTGTATTTTACCCCTACTACCTTCAGGATTTGAAAGAGAGTATTCCAGTCATACTGTCAAAAGCTTTCTCTAAGTCTACAAATGCTATAAACGTAAGTTTGCGTTTCCTTAACCTAGCTTCTAAAATAAGTCATAGGGTTAGTATTGCCTCACGTGTTCCTGAATTTCTCGGACTCCAAACTGATCTTCCCAGAGGTCGGCTTCGACCAGTTTTTCCATTCTTCTGTAACGAATTCGTGTTAGTATTTTGCGACACTGACTTATCAGACTGATGGTTCAGTAATATTGACACCTGTCAGCACCTGCTTTCTTTCGGACTGGTTTCATAAAGTCTGAAGGTATTTCTCCTGTTTCATATATCTTGCACACCTTATTCGAAAGATTTATCATGGCTGGCTTTCCCAACGCTATCAGTAGTTTAGCCAAAATCTCGTCTGCTTCCGGGCCTTGTTTCAACTGAGGTCTTTCAGTGCTCTGTCAAATTCTTCTCGCAGTATCGTACCTCTGATTTCATCTAGGTCCTCTTCCTTTTTTACAATATTGCTATTAACTTCATCTCCCTTGTATAGATCCTCTATATACTCCTTCCATCTTCCAGCATTCCCTTCTTTGCTCAGGACCTGTTTTCCGCCTGAGCGCTTGATCTTCATACAGCTGCTTCTCTTTTCTCCAAAGGCCTCTTTAATTTTTCTGTAGGCGGTATCTACCTTTCCCCACATTTGTCCTCTAGTCATTCCTGCTTAGCCGCTTTGCACATCCTGTCAATCTCATTTTTTAGACGTTTGTATTCCCTTACACCTGGCTCATTTGGTGCTTTTTGTGTTTTCTCCTTTTTGCAATTAAATCCATTATCTCCATTGCCTTTTTACTTATTTGATCTTCTGCTGTCTTCACTACTTCATCTTTCAAAGTTACCCATTCGTCTTCCACTGCATTCCTTTCCCCTGTTCTAGTCAATCGTTGCCTAATGTTCTCTCTGAAACTGTCAATAAACTCTGGTTTTTTCAACTTATACAGGTGTCATCTCTTTAATTTCCTACCTTTTTGCAATTTATTTAGTTGTAATCTACATTTCATAACCAATAAATTGTGGTCAGAGTCCACGCCTGCCCCTAGAAGTATAATACACCTTAAAATCTTGGTTCGAAATCTCTGTCTTACCATTAAATAGTCCATATGAAACCTTTCGATGACCCCAGCTCTCTTGCACCTACACAACCTCCTCTCATGATTCTAAAACAAGTGTTAGCGGTGATGAAATTATGGTTTGCGCAAAATCCTACCAGGCTGCTTCCGCTTTCATTCTTTTTCATATTCACCTACAATTTTTCTTTTTCTTCATTTTCCTACTATCGAATTCCAGTCCCTTATCACAATTAAATTTTCGTATCCCTTAACCATTTGAATAATTTCTTTTATCTCATCTTATATTTCTTCAATCCCTTCATCATTTGCGGAGCTAGTTGTCGCATAAACTTGTACTACTGTGGTGACTTGTCTTTGTGTCTCTCTTGGCTACGATAGTGTATTCACTATGCTGTTCACAGTGGTTGTTGATGTGGCACTGCAGCGGACAGTGTACAGAAATGGGGAGTAAGCATCAACCACTATCAAGAACATATCGTTAAACATTGGCCCAGCAAAATCAATGTGTACCCGATCTCAAGGGTAGGCACATGGTGGCCAAGATGAAGCTGAATGTCGTGGGGCTGCCTGCTGACTTTGGCAGGTAGACATGTTTGGGTGAGTCGTTCAATCGCTTGGTTCATGCTAGGCCAGTAAGTGAACCTGCGGGTCAGCAGCTTAGTTTGGGATACCCCCGGTGACCTTGGTGCAATAGTTGCAGGACGTGCTGACGTAAAGAATGAGGAATGACTACTCATGGGTGTCCATCGTCAGAAACGAGTAGAATAGCTCCATTCATCAACATTAGCTAATGGCGAGCATTAAAGATCTGACGGAATGCCACGGAAGCCTTTGGAGGTTGTCGTTCAGGCCATTCATGAAGTTTGTGACTCCGGACTTCTTGGAGAACTTCATCGTTACCGGTTGCGTCTGCGACCTGGGAGCTGGTAATGGGAAAAGAATATACAACGGCTTCTGCTTCTTCATCGATGTGAGAACACAGAATTTCTTCTTTGTTGAACCCTGTATCGGATCCCCATGGAAGGCGGGAGAGGGCATCAGAGTTGGAATGCCCAGTCGTGTTGTGGAAGTGAATCTCTTACTGGTAACGCGCCAAAAATAAAGCCCAGCGCTGGAGGCGGTGAGCAGTCCTGTCTGGAATCTTTGCTGATGGATTGAATAAGGAGGTCAGCAGTTTATGGTCTGCGACGAGGTGAAACTTTGTCCCATAAACGAAAACTTGGAATTTCTTTAATGCGAAGATGATGGCCAGCGCTTCTTTTTCTATTTGGGAGTACCTGCGTTGGGTGTCAGTCAATGTTTTCGATGTATAGGTCACAGTGAAAGTCTTGTTAATAAAACTTCTCTATTTAAACTAGACTGAACTGCATGTGACTGCTTTAGTCTTTAATAAAACTTGCATCTGACTGCGTATTTAACTGAACTGAACTTTATCTGACTGCATGAAAATATTGTTGGAAAATTAATACTCAAAATACACATCTGACTGCATGAAAGTTTAGTGGTAAAAATAAATGAAAGTCACCAACCTGCATCTGACTGCGTCTGTGGACTTAGCTCGTGCACTCCTTCCCGTTTAGCCAATAATAAAACATATATTCAACTCAGCCGTAGTGCAATGGCATAAAATTGTCATTCTAGATAACTTTACTCATTTTGGCCCTGTTTGTTACTTAATAAAAATTCTGTCCTGATCTGAATAATTTGTCAACTGTGCAATGGCATACAGATTATTAAAAAAATGGTTCAAATGGCTCTGAGCACTATGGGACTTGACATCTGTGGTCATCAGTCCCCTAGAACTTAGAACTACTTAAACCTAACTAACCTAAGGACACCACACACATCCATGCCCGAGGCAGGATTCGAACCTGCGACCGTAGCAGTCGCACGGTTCCGGACTGAGCGCCTAGAACCGCGAGACCACCGCGGCCAGCGATTATTTTACTCTGATAAATGAAATTATTAGCTTTACTCATGGGAACTATACTTTAATGTACCTTTTGGTTCAATGCAAGCACAGGATGCGGAGAACGACATAAGGTGTGAGATGAAACTCTAATTTTATCTAAAAAATATTTATTGTTCAAACTTTTAAGGCACATGTGCAAAACTAAAGAAAAACTTCTGTAGCATGGATTGACGAGAAAGTTTCACAAAACGCTTATTGCATCAACAATGGGATTTCTATCTAGCTTTTAGACATTATTTAACCAAAGAAAACCTATTTTATTAATTATTATTTCTAGTTTCCCCAGGTATGTGCCGAGTTTCGCTCAATATATAGCTTATTATGTGCGTAGCGCCAATTCTTACTTTGATGCTGTCACGACCCGGCTGCCTCCTGCAGGAATCTAGCTCCGACTCGAAACACGTCTACTGTCTGTGCTCATCTCCTCACCACTACTCAAACTTCTACCGCGTGCCCCTAGCTCTGTTAGCTGTCAAAGATCTTACTACTCGAAGATGTACTACTCGTCCAACCTTGCGGTTGGGAACTATCGACATTTTTCACTGGCTCTATCCTGATCGAATCTCAGCACATACCTTTCAACAGGGTGGTCAGAGCCATCCGCCTCCCTGTGTGCCAGGACCGCTCCGACGCCTGTATGAGATGCGTCTGTTGCAATAACTATCAGCTGTGATGGATCAAAACGAGCTAGGTACGGGGCCGTCAACAACTGGGATTTCAACCTGTGGAAGGCGCCCTCGCAAGCTGGTGTCCACAGGAAAGGCAGCCTAATTTTGCATAACTGGGACAAGGGGACGGTTTCTGTTGCTGCTACCAGTAAGAACTATCGGTAATACGATATCTTCCTCAGTAAAGAATGAAGCTGCTTAAGCGTTGTTGGTGTGGAAAGTTTGATCATGACTTCGACAAAATTATCTAGACGACTAATTTCCGAGCTGGAAATGATGTGGCCGAGGCCCTCAATCTCAGGATGGTAAAAACAAAAGTTTTCTTTACTGCATTTTAAGCCAGCCTCCTTTAAGACGCTGGATAAAGATTTCAGATTGCAAAGGTGTTCCTCCGTGGTACAACATGTTACAATGATGTTTAAATAGTTGATGCATCCATCTTTCCGCTTAATAATATTAGGTCCCCTGAAAATTTAATTTTGTGTTTATCATCAGACATAGAATCCTCAGAGTCTGTAAAGTGCAGTTACACTAGTCAGTTGATACACGGACGTCCTTGCTGGACACTTAGATTTTCACAAAGATAACAACGAGTTAATAATTCTCCCGATGAAATGACTGTGATGGCAGATTCGCCGATAAACATCCAGAAATCAGTGACCGAAAGTCCTATGGCAAACCCAACAAGCACAAACTCACACCAGTAACTTTTGGGTAAATAACAAATTTATAAAGCTTGAAATTCAGATATTCTACTCTCCTGAATGTCATTCACTCAGAAGAAATAGGAATACTATTTATCGGACACCAGTTTTGCTGTGTAAATGAATTTAAATTAATACAAGCCGTCATGGTGGGCAACAATGGTACACATATTTAACAAAATTGCCGTTAATCACTATATATGCAATCGTTCTAGTTGAGTGTCCAAATCAAAGTAAAGTTACAATCGTTGCATAATCTTTTTACTATTATCCACATATCCTGCGGAAATATTTGTGGTTGCCACCATTGCTATCAACTTTCTACTCAAACAGAAGAATACGTTGGAAATGTTCCGATTTCTCCACTTGGCACTCTATTTTCCAGCGTCCAAGCCTTCTCTCACTATCTCCAAATAAAAAAATTACGACATGTGAACTCAAATAACAAAACTGAACTACAAATAAGAAAATGGCAATAGATAAATAAATCCATAGCGACCGGAGTACTAACACGCCAAAGAAAAACTCTTCGAAGCTACGTACCAACCTAATAGATTCACCCTCCAAGGAAAAGCGCTTCAGTAACAGAGCGGCTTGCGCGCTCACGCAATCAGTAAAAACTTTTCACGATGGATTTGAAAAAAGTCCTTTAAACAGTTGGAATGGTCATTCACCTCGCGTTTAACATGCGGAAATTTTGAGTCACTTCTCTTAATAAATGATTTACACAAATACACACCAAGCTATACTACGCTACTGGCCATTAAAATTGCTACACCACGAAGATGACGTGCTACAGACGCGAAATACAACCGACAGGAAGAAGATGCTTTGACATGCAAATGATTAGCATTTCAGAGCATTCACACAAGGTTGGCGCAGGTGGTGACACCTACAACGTGCTAACATGAGGAAAAAAGTGGCTCTGAGCACTATGGGACTTAACAGCTGTGGTCATCAGTCCCCTAGAACTGAGAACTACTTAAACCTAACTAACCTAAGGACATCACACACATCCATGCCCGAGGCAGGATTCGAACCTGCGTCCGTAGCAGTCGCGCGGTTCCGGACTGCGCGCCTAGAACCGCGAGACCACTAACATGAGGAAAGTTGGCAACCGATTTCTCATACACAAACAGCAGTTGACCGGCGTTGCCTGGTGAAACGTTGTTGTGATGCCTCGTGTAAGGAGGAGAAATGCGTCCCATCACGTTTCTGACTTTGAAAAAGGTAGTATTGTAGCCTATCGCGATTGCAGTTTATCGTATCGCGACATTGCTGCTCGCGTTGGTCGAGATCCAATGACTGTTAGTAGATTATGGAATCAGTGGGTTCAGAAGGGTAATACGGAACGCCGTGCTGGATCCCAACGGCCTCTTATCACTAGCAGTCGAGATGACAGGCATCTTATCCGCATGGCTGTAACGGATCGTGCAGCCACGTTTCGATCCCTGAGTCAACAGACGGGGATGTTTGCAAGACAACAACCATCTGCACGAACAGTTCCACGACGTTTGCAGCAGCATGGACTATCAGCTCGGAGACCATGGCTGCGGTTACCCTTGACGCTGCATCACAGACAGGAGCGCCTGCGATGGTGTACTCAACGACGAACCTGGGTGCACGAATGGCAAAACGTAATTTCTTCGGATGAATCTAGGTTCTGTTTACAGCATCATGATGGTAGCGTCCGTGTTTGGCGACATCTCGGTGAACGCATACTGGAAGCGTGTATTCGTCATCGCCATACTGGCGTATCACCCGGCGTGATGGTATGGGGTGCCATTGGTTACACGTCTCGGTCACCTCTTGTTCGCACTGACGGCACTTTGAACAGTGGACATTTCAGATGTATTACGACCCTTGGCTCTACCCTTCATTCGATCCCTGCTAAACCCTACATTTCAGCAGGATAATGCACGACCGCAAGTTGCAGGTCCTTTACGGGCCTTTCTGAACACAGAAAATTTTCGACTGCTGCCCTGGCCAGCACATTCTCCAGATCTCTCACCAGTTGAAAACGTCTGGTCAATGGTGGCCGAGCAACCGGCTCGTCACAATACGCCAGTCACTACTCTTGATGAACTGTGGTATCGTGTTGAAGGTGCTTGGGCAGCTGTACCTGTACACGCCATCCAAGCTCTGTTTGACTCAATGCCCAGGCGTATCAAGGCCGTTACTACGGCCAGAGGTGGCTGTTCTGGGTACTGATTTCTCAGGATCTATGCACCCAAATTGCGTGAAAAGGTAATCACATGTCAGTTCTAGTATAATATATTTGTCCAATGAATACCTGTTTATCATCTGCATTTCTTCTTGGTGCAGCAGTTTTAATGGCCAGTAGTGTATAATATCTTTTACACTCCAATGCGTTCTCTGTAATTAAGGTTGATATCTATATAACGATTATGGTATACTACAATCGATGTACTGTACTCAATACGGGCCAAGCAGGATGTTTATGTGTTTACTCCTTTCGTTGAGCGGCCATCTCTGGTCAGTCTGGTGCACACAGCATGCCCCGTTCCCTAGATTCACTGCTCGCTGTGCTTCTGCTAGGCGATCGGCGAAGTGTTTGTGTGCTCATCATGCTCCAGAATGTGCCTTCGACAGTACGTGAGACGGTTGCACTTACTAGTACATAACATCGGCTCAATTCTTTGAGAATTTGTTATGAAAGCTGTTGGCTGTGTGAAATGCGTATCATTATGTGTAAGTAACTGTAGCTTCTAGCCTAATTTTTGTTTTGTTCAATTGCAGTTAACGTAATAACGCACACTGAAGGAAACCGGTCGTGTCATAATAAATGTGCCTTAATAAAGCTGTGATCGTTCTTTTAACGTTAACATGTCTGGTGAATGCCGGCCGCGGTGGTATAGCGGTTCTAGGCGCTCAGTCCGGAACCGCGCGACTGCTACGGTCGCAGGTTCGAATCCTGCCTCGGGCATGGATGTGTGTGATGTCCTTAGGTTGGTTAGGTTTAAGTAGGGGACTGATGACCACAGATGTTAAGTCCCATAGTGCTCAGAGCCATGTCTGGTAAATCATCGCACTGTTCGGAACTACCTTCGGATTGATGACAGCTTTTTTGAATAAATTGATATCGAAATTGAAGATGGTGGGTGTGCCGCTTGTGTTCGAACCATCGTTCTTTTACACTGAGTGTGGTCAATCCTATATAACATTCGCCACCTTAACTCGGAATTTTATGTATTTTTGTTGGTTTAGTAGCAATAGATCGTCCTCAACGCTTGCTAGAGTAGCTGCCATCTACGACTTAAAAAGATGACCAGATACTCATAGGGATGATTCTTTGTTGGGTGTTGAAAATCCTGCAAATTTGGATGTATGGAGTAGACAATAAGGGGAATACAAGTTACACCATGCAGTATTTTTGGTTGCCGCAGTTGGGAGACGAGCAGCGCGTAGCGGTAGTTGTTACCAGCAGCTGGCGTCATCGTGTTGTGCCCTGTAGATGGATTTCTAGTAGGAAAAGGAATGTAGTGAAATCAGCTCGTCTATTGTCACCGTCTGCCTTTGTAGCCAAGCGGTTTGCCTGTTTCACAGAAGGAGGAAAAGGGTTTTGACCCTCGGCTTCGGCAAAAGGTTTTCTTTTCTGGATTAACCGGAGGAAAGGAGTGAAGGTAATTGAAAAAGAAGCAGTGGCTCCGGTTTCTTAAACGTGCAATACAAACCAAGGGAGAGTGAGGCGGGGCGCCATAAGTCGCTCCTGACAAGAGCCTGTGTATCGGGAGAATAACTCATGCGTGCACAGTGACAGATGGCCTGAAGCGGGTTCAGTCGAGTACGTAGTTCTAATTTTCATCTGCCAGAGGACAGAGACATACAAGAAACACGTCAAGAGAATGTTTTTGTGATTTGTCCTGTTTATTTCTTGAAGGCTTTTTTTGTTTATTTATGTTTGTACAGTTTTGTATATGCTTTTAGTTGTGTGAATGATGCGTGAATGTGGTCTAATGTAACTATGTAGATCATTGTTCTACTGATGAACGCTGTACGAACTGGTGTGAGAAAGTTTTAAGACAGTGTGAATGCAAACGACGGGAAATTTTGTATCATAATATGTTAAGTACGTTTATGGTTAAAGGAAAGCTAATCCGAGTGCAAAGGGAAATTGTTAATAACGTCAAGTATAAACAAAATATCAGAATGTTAATTATTTATTTTGGGAAAAAGTACAGTTCGAAAGAATTTTATTTGTTGATTGGTTAGCCATGAAAATCGCGGTCTAACGCGGGAGAATAATGTTTTTGTGTTGGCCTTAAAGAAAACTGACCAATCAGAACAGAGTGTTCTTCGCGCGTCTTTCTCTTGAAGATGTAGAATGCTTAAAGCAGCCTAAAGGAGTCGGAGCCCAGCCTTTCAATGGTACGGTCTTGTGTAATATGAGCTTTGAAGGAAGTTATAATTTGCGGATTTTAGTTGTACTACACGTTTCAAAAGTGTTTCAAAGTGAAGGCATTATATTCCGGTGTGTTCTTTTTAGAAAACACAGATTTTTTAAGTAATTTTGTGTACGGTAAAAGACAGTAATTCAGCGTGGCATATTGAGCAGATCGGTGACTAAAAACTTGAGTGCATTAGACGCCGATAAACTTAATAGTACGACGAGCATTTTTATTTAAGAATAATTCGTGCTTAGTAGCTGTTCAGGTTTCGGGAAATACGCTACCATAAACTTTCCAACGTGAATGAAAGGGTTTGTGAATAACTGTGTTGAGATTAGCACGGGCTTGGCAGTGAACGTGTACATTATCAAGGTTCAGAATATACCGAAGTTTTGTCAGTATTTACACCTTTCATTCAAAATTAAAACCTTTTCCCGATTCTTGGAATAGTTACGTTGTATGCAGCCTGTTGCGAGTTGCAGAACGGTCGGTTTCTGCTCGGCTTTCCTATCGGCGACCTGCTGCAACGAGTTGACAGTTAGGTGCAGGTGAAGGACGAAAGAATCCTCGCCGCTGCAAGAGGTAGGCTCATCACGTACATCCGCCAACTGAATAAAATGCACTGAAATGAAATTAATGAATCGATGGGGAGGAAATCGATGACGTTTTTACGACATGAAACTACACCAGCGCAGCGCAAAGAGATATATCAGTAGTGGGATGAGAGGATATCTGGTGCACTTCTGATATCAAATTGATTCGCAAATTAATGAAATTGTGGTAGCTGATTGATTGATGACCTTACCTAATGTGCTGCTAAGTGGTTTACTATCCTCTGAGGGGGTAATCCGTCCTTCTGAGAAACTCCCCACCCCATCCCTCTACCCCTTCTCCTCCACCACGCTTCTGTGAAATTCCCAACCACTCTCCTCTCTCCCTTACACACTTCTGATATTAAATTAATTGACTAATTAATTAAATCGATAAATTAATTATTATTTACCCTCAGGGAAATCCCCCCAGCCTCCCTTCCCCTCACCCACTCCCCCTCCCCTCCCCCACCTGGAAAGTTGTGGGAAAAAGACTCAGTCTATGATGGAGAGGAAGGATTTCGCGACAGGAAATTCAAATCAATTGCAATTACACAGCAAAAGATATACTGTTTATTTATAAAATTTATTTCACAGGGGTTGCATCTCTCTTTTATTTGGCGGGGAAAAACTCATCACTGTCTGTTGTTTTGGAAGATCCAGATCTTGTAAAATACGTCGAAAAGAACTAATTAAATGGATCACTTTTTTCCAATCACGCAAGTAACACCGTCACGAAATCGACGCGAACATATCTCACGGCATGCAATTACACTGTTAAAAATCGGCCGGCCGTTGTGACCCAGCGGTTCTAGGCGCTTCAGTCTGGAACCGCGCCACCGCTATGGTCGCAGGTTCGAATCCTGCCTCGGGCGTGATGTGTGATGTCCTTAGGTTAGTTAGCTTAAATAGTTCTAAGTCTAGGGGACTGATGACCTCAGATTGAGTCCCATAGTGCTCAGAGCCATTTGAACCATTTGTTAAAAATCTTCCGATCGCGTCTTCGCACCGACCACAGAGCAGCCTCTTATATGCCCGCGCGCGCGTGTTGGTAAAGATGGCCCTACATAGTGCAGAAGACAACTTAGACCTATTCCATTACCCAGGCAGATGTGAACCAGAGGTGTTCACCTTGATGTATGGGCCTTGACGGAGCTTGTTCACAAAACAGCTGCAGAGGACACTTGAAATGCTTTTTTTCCCTCAACACTTCCCTCAGAAACTAATAGAAACGTACCTTTCACTTGAAAATTGGAGAAACATCCGGTTACATGACTGCGTTGCCAGAGGGTCTAAGACAGATCCTCTCACAGTCAGTGGAAGAACCATGAAGTGTCAACAGCAGCTGAGATCCTCATCAGGCTCTGCATTGTAGAAGAAGCTTAAAAGTAAGTAATCAATCGTTGCTACTATTACCGCATGTAGCAGTTCCTCCTCTTCTTCATTAAGTTTCCTTTCTTTGTTCAACTAAACGTTATTGTCTATGGATGCTTATTGTTTCTTCTTCTTTGTTCAGTGGTAGAGACATCCAGCGCGTGTGGACCAGCAGCAGCTACCATCAACTCGGCGGGTCTGTCAGGACCAGCAGCGGCAACAACACTGTCGGATCCTGTAGAGCATCTGACCAGCATATTGAAGCAGGAAAACGAGCTGCTGTTATCCATCCCGCTCACTGATATGTCTAATGAAGACACCGAGCAAGTCCCCGACTCTCAGTAGAACTGTGCTGGAGATCTTACACGACACGGTAAAGGTCAATACAGGTCTCTGACATACGCACCATCCCAGAACATTTCAGTGTTACTGCAAGGACAGAGTGTTGGTGTGGTGGATGAGAAGCTGTCAGTTTCTCCCAGTGCTCTACTGCTTTTCACTTCAGCTTATAATTTAACAGCTAGTGGCTCAAAGTGCTTAAATATTGATGTAGAAGCATCAGTGGACAACGACAGGCGTGTTGTGGTAGAGATTGAAAATGCATCGAGAAGCATTAAAGTGCGATTTAAAGAGTTGGAATGGGATGGAATGTGTCGTGTAGAACCTTAAATCAATCAACAGGCGACCTCCGAGTATTCTCCATCTCTGGACATTGACTGTGCTGGCCTGACGCTAACTGTAACATCACTGTACGACAGCGTGACACTCATGGTGAGAACTGGAGGTCGATCCATTTATATGCAACACTCCACAGTTACAAACTTTTTTGGCCTATGGATGGTGTTATCCATCGCGTTGGAAAGACTGAACCATGGGCTGTCACGTGTCCAAACTGCGAATAAAAATATTGTGAACTATCTCTGTACGTATAGTGTGCATGCAGAAGATTTAAAACACTGCATCAATACGTTGTCGGAAGAAGAAGCTAGGGAAAAATCCATCAGTTTGAGAGAAATACACGCTGAATTCTGCGCATACAAGATACCTTTATTTGCAAAATACATTACTGTTGTGAAGACTGAACCAGTGAATTCTTACTGATGTATACCATTGCTGATGTGTAAATAAAAACATTATTATCTTATTTTACAACCCCATCATTATATAATATAAGGTGTAGCCATTGTAGCTAAGTCAGTAAGATGATTGCGCTATAGTGGCTTTATATGTTGCTTTTATAAGAGTTAATTTTTCTATAAAAGCCCATTACACACCAAAACCTGATGTAATTGGTATCATGACGGGATGGATGAAGCATCAGCACTTTGTTGTAAGTGACTGGTCCTGTGACGTGGCGGAAGAGGAGCGGAAGAAGAAGAAGAAGAAGAAGAAGAAGAAGAGGAAGAAGGGAAAGAACGGGATACTCTTACTCGATAATATACGAGCGTTAATTGTAGGTGCATCCAGCTGCGGAAAGACAAGGGTTCTCATGTCACTACTAACACACTCACATGGAGTCCGCTTTGAGCATGTATCTGTATTTTCAAAAACGCTTTTTCAATCCAAGTGACAGCTACCGCAGAAGATACTGCAAGATGTAGATGGTGTAACATACACGGCATTCAGTCAAAGCAGTCAAATCCCCCACCAGAAAAAGTAAAGAAACACACAGTGTTCGGATTTGACGATGTTGCATTGGAAACCCAATATCAAATTTTACGATATTTCCATTTTGGTAGTAGTATGGGTGCTGACGTATTTTACTTGAGTCAGACATATTCCAGAATCCCGAAACAGTTGGTGAGGGATAATGCAAATCTCATTATAGCTTTCAAAACAAAACAATTTGAATTTAAAACATTTTGAATGTGAAACATATTTACTAGGCGCATCTGGGTACCGACATGTCACTCACACATAATCACACACAGTACAGGTTTCTCGTTAGCAATAAGTCAAGAAAACTGAATGACGGTATGTATAAACGGTACTTCCAGGAGCTTCTAGGTATATATCTATGAAAAATGTGATGAGTATGTCAATATACACTACACCATGGACAAGTTCGCACACAGGCTCTCAGCCCTAGAGGATGGGTGTGCATAGACCCACATCACTATGAGGAAGGAGGTAGACGACTTAGCTTTAAATATTGATGGAATTGAAAAGAAAGTTTATGAAAAATGTGATGAGTATGTCAATATACACTACACCATGGACAAGTTCGCACACAGGCTCTCAGCCCTAGAGGATGGGTGTGCATAGACCCACATCACTATGAGGAAGGAGGTAGACGACTTAGCTTTAAATATTGATGGAATTGAAAAGAAAGTTTATAACTTAACTATAAAGGTTGATCGAAATGTATATAAGGTGCAAACTGTGAAGCAGCTTGCTTAGCATGTAGTAAGATGTCGACTAAGCATAAGGCCATCACTGCACGAAAGCCTGTTCGAGACAAATTATGGTTGCTAAGGTTAGAATATTTCGACCGAGAGGAGACACTGAGAGATACCTATAAATCAGTTACTGACTCTCACGAACTTCAAATTAAAAATAAAATACAAATAGGGGACAGGAAATTTCAAGGAACACCACCCCACTGAACTTCACTTTTCTAAAATCCTCAAAAACAGTAATATTTTCACCCAAAAATCTGGAGATGCATGGTGAAATACTACAATTGACTGGTGTACACAGAAAAGCAGGAAACCAATACAGTGCTAAATACAGAGACGTTATAAAACCATTATTACTAGACGGTCGATATAGCAGTGGTCTCATGTTGAAATTCAGCACAAAAGAGTCAGCAGTATGTATACTACTAAGACCCCAATGAGATAGTAGATTGACTACGACTGCTGATGGCATCAGCTGCAGTAGGATACCACGTATTCGAATGAGGTTGTCTCAATAATTTCAGAGCTTAGAGAGAGAGGCATAATCGAATAAGTATGGAGACGGTACTTCGAGAACTGCAAATCAGTACGCAAAACATACCCTTGTAGGCATGTTATGTTTAAAGGTTTGGATGACTTACAGCAGGTAGATCTTGTAGATATGAGGGAATATTCACATGAAAATAATGCAGTCAAATATATTTTAATGGTTGTTGGAACATACTCCAAATTTGCCTGTTGAAACAAAAACTGGGAGAAATGTCACGGAGGTTTTTTAGCGTTTGTTGCAGACAGGGACCAATCGATGTCCAGACAACCGCCAAATCGATCACGGTGGAGAGTTTTACAATAGGTGTTCGGAAGATTGTAATGCAGTAGTACTGAATACATCACTACTCAACATCCATCCACCTGAAGGCGAGTATCGTGGAACGTCTGAACAGAACAAAAAAGGTCAAATGTGTATGCGTTTTAATCTTTGCAGCTCATACAAATGGACTGATACCCTCTCAGAAATAACTGCACAGTATAACCGAACCAAACATAGCACAACAAAAATGAGAGCAATCGATGTTCATGATAATGGACTCATGGATACGGTGTACTATCGTATTAAAATGTTCGATCCACGTAAACAGAAATTTAATTTGGTTGATTTGGTACGTATCTCAATACACAAGACAGAATTCGGGATATTCACTGTTTCCAAAGTGCAGATAACGTTCCGCAGCTCGTGGTCGTGCGGTAGCGTTCTCGCTTCCCGCACCCGGGTTCCCGGGTTCGATTCCCGGCGGGGTCAGGGATTTTCTCTGCCTCGTGATGACTGGGTGTTGTGTGATGTCCTTAGGTTAGTTAGGTTTAAGTAGTTCTAAGTTCTAGGGGACTGATGACCATAGATGTTAAGTCCCATAGTGCTCAGAGCCATTTGAACCTGAAACCATACAAGACAGGACCAGGTCTCTTCATAAACAAACGAAAAAAGGACCCATTAGCTATCCCACAGGATAGACTGCTTACAAGTACAGATCACCTCAAGATTGTCAGGAAAATAATCAGCATTCCAAGATTCCTTGGTGCGTTTATGCGGTTTACATAACCTACGACTATGTGGAAAGCCAGAGAATGTGGAATTGTGAATTTAGATGTTGCTGGGGGACGAAGAACCCACTGGGTGGCATGTGTCAAGAAAAATACAAACACAATATTTCGACTCGTTAGGAGACTTGTAGCCGCCAGCAGAAGAGTTACAACGATACTTCACCGACAGAACACTTTCGTTCTATAACTTTCATCGCTACCAAGCCTTTAATACCTACTTATGCGGGCATCTGTGCATCATGTTCCTCCTATCATTTCCGAAGAAGCATACATGTATAGAAGGAGACACATTACGCATCCACCCGTCAGTTGAACTGCAGATGTAATGTCATATACTCTGACATTAAAAGGACGAGCAAATTACTTTCCATCGACTGACTTAAGCAAAGAGGAGTTGAGTATTGCGCTGACTGGACTGGAGACTGGAGACAACAGCATTATGACTATCACAGAGGCTAACAATAAACGTCATCTGGAAATTAATGGTGGAAAAGAAATTGTGGAAACAGAACCTGGCGCATATGATACTGACGATTTAAACGAAGGTTTGAAACGGCATGGAAAGGGGATTTCGCCATGTGAAAATATCAACACACTTAAATCTAAAATAAAGACAAGTGAAACGATTGACTTTAACCAGAAAAGTTCAATGGGACGGCTACTGGCTTTCAAGAAAGGTTAGGTTCTCAAGAAGGATTCTAATAAACTCTGCAGATCCGACCAGTCAGTAGATATACTTCCTGTCAGTACAATCTGTGTTGAGTGCAACATTGCAACAAACTCTTATCTCATAGCAGACTGATTCATACAATTTACGGATTCTTCCCTTCAGTGGAAACAGGGTATAAGATCGTTGAGACTCCTGCCGTCGCCATTTACCTCCCAGTAACAGTTCAGGCTTTGGACTATCTGAAGTTGTGTATTGTGGACCAGGATAATCAACTTGTCGATTTTTGCGGCGAGGAAATCACTGTACGGCTACATCTGAAGCGCAACCAGCAGTAACACTGAACGTGCAGAGACCCAGAAGAGGCAGCTTTCAACCAGCCGGGACCTGTTCCAGGCAGAAGCGACAACGTTTAACTTGGTCGACCGGAAGCATCTTGGCGAGCTTCAGTCAGTCAGGAATCGAGGCGTATTGTCAACGAAGACAGGATGGGCGTTAGGTGTAAAATCAAAGAGCAGAACAAACAATGTCGCATTTCACAACTGAACAGGAAGGTAATAACACATGCAAACCACGAGTTTCTTAAATCAGAAGGTCGTAAGCCGCGCAGTGACGTCGTTTGATATAACTAGCACGGTGGAATATGACGAGTGCATTATACGCCAGGAATATTTCTTGCATAAACCTTATGCATCAACCACATTTAACAAGAACGATGCAATTAGGACTGTCATCCAAAACCAAGGCGCTTTATTCCCCCCATGCAAGAGTTTCATATATCTTGTGGGATCGTTTACGAAAAGGGATGGAACTACTACAGTGGCATCGGACCTTACTCGTGATGCTTTAGCAATCCTGTTTCATGAGATACGATATGAACTTAATGGGACCGAAATTGATCGTACTAGCAGTTTAGGCATAACATCAACTCTTAAATGGTATGTCTCTGCTTCTCCCTCGGATTTGAGCGATTTAGCAAATGCTGGATGGTTCATAGACAAGCCAGCGAATAAAACAGTGGAAGAGTACAAGAGATTTACTGCCAGTATATCTTTAAAATTGCTTATGGGATACTTTGAGGACATGTGGCGAATTTTTCTGAATTTTAAATAGGAACGTATTCTGGTCTGGAGTTGAATGGATAACAACTCATATATTCAAAGAGCTCAATAGGAGAACGATCAATAAAATAATATGAAAAATCCCACACATCACTGTATTGGATGAGCAGTGTTTGAAACTTTTAAAAGTTCTGAATGCCGGTGTATTTCGACCGTTATGTTTCCGTTCATGGGAGGTTTTCCAGTACCCATTGCTACCGACAGCAAGCAGACTAACGGGGTCTATTAAAACCTCCACACAGATGGAGACGCCCAGGTTCATCATACTTGCGTTTCAGACCAGTAGAAGCAAATGATTCCACCAAATTTGATAATTATAGGTTAACTAATGCCAGAGTCAACCCGTATGATAATTTACACCTGCAGTGGGATGAAAATGTATATAATCTAGCATATGGCATGTATGTGATGTTCCGAGCTTCATACTATGAAGAGGAAGGATGTCTATTCAGCCCCAGGAAATTCAAAAAGTGGCGCGAATAATGTTAGCAGACTGCTCAAAACAGATGAGATAATTAAATCTGGACGTATAGGTGTATGAATTGAATTTGAATCTTCAGCAATTTTACCAGACACACTCTAGTTCTACATGACCGTGTGATTAACTGTTGCCCAATCACTGGTGTTGTGCAACAAGCTGTAGGAATCAAAAAGTGTTGCGCCATTATCCAGAGCATTCCACAATGGTGTCTCGAGGTAGGAACATTATTGCAGACACTCGGCGTTTCCATGATGATGAGCGTAGACAGTTCATATGATGATTAAAGATGTTACATTCGTAGCCTACACAGAAGACGCCGCAATAATAGACATTCTCAGCAAACATTGCATCACTGAGGTCTTTCAAGGATGTGAAGTGTTCTAAAACATGGAGGAGTGCAAAGTGCCTAACACGTTTCCACCATGGAATTCACTGGGATGACCCTGGCATACCCTACAAAGATATGGTGACGTCGAATCGCTTATTCGTCCACACGGATACCATCATCTACGTGAAGGGAAAGGAGAAGAGGGCATGGATGCGTCGAATTTTCATGTTTACTGCTATTCAAGACTTGTAATTCTATGGGTGTCCTGTTCTCCATCGACTCAAGATGAAGAAGAAGATGTGTGAAAATAGCGTTGTGTCTGCTTATGAAAATGTAAAATTACTTTTAATTTGGATGAAAAATAAATGATTCTTTTACCTCACAATCTATGTGTGATTTATCTTCACCGTGTTTTGACTTTGACATTATACAGTTTTACCCAGATACTATGTCTTTGGTTTTCTTCAGGTACTGGTGATATAATACAAGACATGTTTGCTATAAGTCTTAGGACGGACACAGTCACCTGCTACTTGCCCCCATAACCCAATACGTGCTGCACACTTATGTACACAATACAGTAGGTCAAAGGTTTTTTTGTAAATAACAACAGCAGCAAAGACATATGGTAACAATTTTTTTTCAGTCCACACAGATACAATGTGATTTTTAAGATACAGTTCAGTTCCTGAGGTACATTTCAGTACTTGAGGTACAACATAGTTCTAGAGGTACAGATCAGTTATTGAAGAAAATTTCAGTTCTTGAGATGCAATTTGGCGCTGATATTTCCGTGCAGAGGTACTTTTAACTTACACGCTATTGCTAACAACTAGAAAAACAAAGAACCTCCCAACAATAACATTGGTTGAGAATATGTTTACAATTTTTTCCAGTGGCACTGGGTGAGAATATTTTACGATTTTTACATAAAATAATGCGGAGATACTTTTTTATTACAACTTAATTCCACAGTCCCAATAGCACATGTTTTACAATAATTCTGCTCGACTGTGAACTATATACATTTAAAAACTAATCAGTTTTGGACAGGTAGCGACAGCTGAAACTTAAAAACTATTCTATTTACATGATGTACTTGGTGAATTGATATACTGACATATGTGTACACAGTACACAACACTGTTTATGAATAAATAAATATTTAGATGTCATGTATTT